>NC_138773.1:269731392-269813892 GCF_965119305.1 Pelophylax lessonae | reverse complement strand
ACATCTCTCTAGCAATACACACCAAACTGAGCATGTGCAGCCTGACTACAAAGGCTCTGCCTTATCCATAAATGTTTTGGAGTCAGTGGAAGAAGATGAGGATCTGTAAATACAGAATCAAGCAGCCTTTTTACACAATGCAGTGGATTAACCCCTTAGGTTCCACAGGGAGTATAACAAGCTTGCATTACTGCAAATACACACTGATTTTACAGTTGTGGGTTTAGTAACACTTTAAGTAAATACTTTTAGGCTGCTTTCACACTGATCAGTTTTTCTTTCGCTTTTGCATTAAAAAAAGCGGAAGAAAAAAACGTGTGACCATGTAATTCAAGTAAAATCCTGCTTGCTTCATTTTTAGTGCAGGTTTGGTGCAGTAAAAATACAGCGCCAAAAACGAACCTCCCTATTAAAATGTATAGAAAATGCAGTTGCATTTGAGTCATGTGTCCTGTGAAAAACACACCGCAAATATAGTTAAAAAGTAAAAATGTATATACGTTTTTACACAGATCGGTGTGAAAAGTGCCCTTACTTTTCAAAGCTTAAATTGGCTGACAAGGTAACTTTAGGCTGTGTATTGATAGGAGACGCTCTTTACTCAACTGATGAGCAGAAACCGCTTTCATGGTTACCTCCCTTGTCAGTAGCGAGAGTCGCACCAATCTGCAGCGGGCGATGCACAACATTTAACATTTGCGTCAAACAGTGCTTTTCTGATTCTAACTAGTGCTCTTTTTTTTTTTTTTTAAGGGAGGGGTTCACTATAATATATATATAAAAAATAAATAAATGCACATCTTTTGCAGGTAAAAAATGTGCATTTACTATTTTTGTACATCGGAGCCTGTAAAGCATTGCACCAGCAATCGGCAGATCGTGGGTGCAATGCTAGGATTCTGCAGACTCTCAGTACACTGCCTGTCTATATCTCTGATACATTACAGGAATTGCTCACAGCTTCACTGAGAACTATAAACTGTTGGCGGCGGTGGCTAGCAGTACTTGTAGTTTTTTCATTCAAAGAACCTGGTGAATATATGATAAGACTGAGTGGGTGGAGCCCCGCAACTCTGCATTGTTTTTAAATTGTGACAGTGGGTGTGGGGAGAAGATTCCTGCTTGCTGTTACAGGAAGGGGGGGGGGGGATCGGGGGGAGAGAATGCAGGCGCATGTTACAAATAAAGGGTGGAACCTGTACCATGTTCCAAAGATGAACTTTAACTGCTATATATTCCCCATTGTCAAAACCACTATATTTCCATTATTTGGCTAATAAAATCATTTAACGCAAAAGAATCAGTCTTTTTGGAGAAGGATTACTATAGTCCAATCCAGAGAAGTCTTCAACATGATAAATCAAAAAAAAAAAACTTTCAACTTTACAAAAAAAATATTTGGCAAGTGAAATGTCAGAAAATACCTGATCTTGTGGGCACCCAGAGTCAAACGTTGTATTCGTCTTTGTTTTTCCAGGCCTCTTGCATATAGAAGTATATTTTTCTGTGCAGTTCCTAACATGCCATCGTCCAGTCTGGCAGAAAGTACAAAGGGTTTGTTACCAAGCAATGTTAAATATTTGTGCACTTGGCAATAGACAAACATTTAGTTTACATGTGTTAGGGCTCCGCATTGCCCCACAATTCTTTTACATGTACAAAGTTCTTGGGAATATATACTATAAACCTGCCAGACATTCCATATTAAGCGTGGGCTTGCCCACCCAAGTATTATCTTTGTCTCTCCTATCTATCATTATTACTGCAATAAAAACTGAACAAAACACTGTAAACAAGAAACATATATATGAGGGGTTATTCTTAAAGGAAATCAATCACAAGTAAAATGTGGGTGTTGATCATATAACAGAAAACTTACCGTCCCTGAGAAGGACACACAGCCTGGGGTCACGTTAAATGGAGGAAGGGGCTCATTTTGATCCCAATATGTAAAATGTGCTTCTGTTCCATCAGACCATTCAAACATATGAGGGAATGATTGACTCCGAAAGCCCGACCACACATTTTTGTTTTCTTTAAAAAAAAAAAAATATATATATATATATACAGGGTTAATAAATGAACAGAGCAAGAGCAACGGAAAAACAGAACGCCAACTTACCTGGTACAGGTATTACAATCACTACCATGTCTTTGTGCCAGTTGCAATAGTAAAAACCACCACATGCCAGTTCTAATTTGCTTACTAAAGTCACTGACACTTCAAAGTATAACTAAAAGCAAAACATTTTTATTTTCAGTTTTGAACAGAGTGGAGATGGATAAGAACATCTTTTAAGTTTTTTCCTTTCTGCTGTCTGTGCCCTTGTTTGGGAGATTCACCCTCTCGATTTGTCCTGTTTACCATCATCATTGAAAATGAAAATAAAAGAAAATCCCAAATTTTGGGTTGTCCCAAGAAAGGTAAACCTGGCCATAGATGGTTTGAATCTTGGCCGGTTTAGCAGGGACCAGCCAAGATCCAAACCATGTATTGACAGGCTGACTGTACCTGATCGATCAACTTTGGTATAACCAGCCTGTTGGATTTTTCATACGATTATTGCCAGCGGGATAGATTTACAGGAGAGATTCCCCCATCAACATTGACTGTGCTGAATGGGGAATATATTGATTTTTTTTTCCTGCACCATCTATGGCTGGCTTTAGAGAGAGGAAAACTGGTTCTGGTGACCTGGGATTCCCTTAATTTGCAGGAATTTGCTCTCAATTCTTTGTTTGGACTATGGAATTGGAAGTAAAGGTAAATCTCCCCAATGGGACACAGATGGGGAAAAAAAAAAAAAAAAAAAAAAAAAAAAGAGAATTTTATAGCTTGTCCCTCATAGTGTCCCACCTACAGTGGGGGGTTTTAGTTTGGGAAACACCGAACTCCATTCTGAGCTGAAACAAGAAAACCACCAACAAAAATGATAATGTACAAGCAAAAAATTGGGGGAGCAAACCCTGAACATGTATATCTAAAGCCGGTGCAGCTATGAACTAAGTGACATGTATATTAAAAAAGAATAGCGCACACATGCAAAAGAAAAGGCTATCAAATATGGAGACAATCCATAAATAAAAATGGGGATTTGGTCCCACCATATGGCCATATCGTGCTCAAGCCCACCACTACGTCAAAGTACCCCATTATCAGTGGGTCCTACACTATCCATGAAAAAGGAGGAATCCAGCCTCTCTAGCCCTTGGCGATAACACTCCTTGCTGGGAGAGATGTGCGACTGCACTACAAGGGACTCCTCCTATATCTACTTGATAGTGGACACTGATAGAGTACAGGTGTGTGTGGGGTGCTCAACCTCAGAAGTCTGGTCAGACCGAATACATAACAAACAAGCAAAAAATTGGGGGAGCAAACCCTGAACATTTATATCTAAAGCCGGTGCAGCTACGAACCAAGCGACATGTATATTAAAAAAGAATAGCGCACACATGCTAAAGAAAAGGCTATCAAATATGGAGACAATCCATAAATAAAAATGGGGATTTTTAATAAAAATGATAATGTGAATAGCATTATCAGCATGTATTATTTACTGCTCATATTTCAGGGAAATTCAATTTCATTGGCATCAATTTTTTTTACTGTACCTAAAGTAGATGGAAAGAAATTAAACTGTAAAGAATGGCCTAAATGTTGACTGTCAGTGTCACATGTTAACAGAAAAATGTATCTCTTGTTATCTGTGGTCAATCAATCCCTATCCCTGCCTCTCGGTCTTTAGTCAGAGTGGGTGGTGCTTTTCCGGAGGACAAACGTCAATAAAGTGATATCTCCCCTTCAGACTGCACTGCAGAAAAGCATTGCAATGGTGGAGCTATATGACGACATGCGTATGAGAGTCCAGACAGAGCAGTGCACTGACGGCACATGCATAGCTAATGAGGTAGCTGAGCCTCCAGGTCCCTACAAAGCTAAGGGGGAAGTTAGCCGTTTGCAAAGCAGCAAAATTGTAATGTCAGCCTGGCACAGGAAACAGAGGCATATTTTGGGCAGGATCATCAGATTTATTGTAGATTAAGTAAAAAACATGTTGTGATTTAACATATTGAGTTACACTTTCTACAGTTTTTGAATTTTGCCTGGAGAGCCACTTTAAAGGTTTTTTCTTAAAGCGATTTTAAAGGCCCTCTTTTTTTTTTTTTTTTTAAATCACAAACATGATATACAGTGGTGTTGTGTAGTGGTATTGCACAGAGCAGCCCGATCCTCATTTTCTTGGGTCCCTCGCTGGTGCTCTTGGCCCCTCCCTCCTGCCCACAGAGCAATCCAAGCATGAGGGCATCCAAGCAGGCTCGTTCCCGAGCCGTGGCTCTGCTTGTCCATTCACTTCCCTCATTGGCTCACCGGATGTGATTGATAGCAGACGGAGTCAATGGCTCCCGCTGCTGTCTCAGCCAATGAGGAGTGAGTCCCTGGAGAGCCAAGGTTCTCGTGCACATCGCTGGATCGAGATGGGGTCCAGGTAAGTATTGGGGGGGGGGGGGACTGCTGCTGCACTGAGGTGTTTTTTTTTTACCCTTATATATAGAATGCATGTAAGTAAAAAACCTTGAGACTTCAGAACCACTTTATGCTCAGCTTCCTTATAGGATTTATAAACCTCTTAAAAGTGGATCCATTACACATTACAATCTATTGGGATGCTTGAACTTTAGTTGTAACACTGAACAAAATGACCACCGTCATGTTACATACCACTCAGAAACTTTGTGACCACTAACTCGATATCTGCAAGGGAGTGCAGGCTGATCAAACTTGAATTTTCCTTTCGGCAAGAAAGTTCAGCATCCTCCCAATTGTCTGGCTGCTGCCGGAGGTAACAAAATCCATTGTAGGCTGTCCAGTTTCCTTCACATGTAGTCTCTGAGAAATGCCAATAATCTGTACAAAGATTGTAGTAATAAAATAATTATATGTATATGTGACATAACCAGCTGTTAAAATGTAGCACTAAAAACAGTAATGAAAATGTTAAAAAGGGAAAGGAAGACAGTAGCACAATCAGACCTCAAGTGGATAACATTTATGAGCAGCACTGGGGTCATGAAAGGGAACTGTAGTGACTAGTGAAGTGACCACATGAGATGACAGACAGACATTGAAAGTTAAAAGAATTTAAAAAATACAAATAAAAGAAATAAATACATTATAACGCTTATAACCACTTTCTTCATTTTACAGCAATTTTGGTTAGACATAAGTTTATCTTTATAGATTGCCATCTGGCTCCATTGTAATAACGTACGTTGCATACACTGCTCAAAAAAATTAAAAAGGAACACTTTTTAATTAGAGTAAAGCATCAAGTCAATTAAACTCCTGGGATATTGATCTGGTCAGTTAAGTAGCGAAGGGGGTTGTTAAATCAGTTTAAAGCGGAGTTCCGGGCACAGATGTGATTTTTCAATAAGCATACCCCCGGGACAGTCAGTGCTAGCACATTCCACAATGGCTAGCCTCTGATCTGTCCCGGTTCGCACTTACCTTTTAGAAGAAATACTTACTTATAAAATTTCTTCCACAGCGTTTCCATCTCTCTTGTGGGCAGCTGAAGCCGGCGCGGTCCTCTTCTGTGTCTTCTTCCGCGTCTTCTTGTCCCAGAATGCACCTGCACCGGCCCCTCTCGTCACTTCCGGAAATGACGAGCGGGGCCGGTGCCGTCGCATTGATTCCTGGGAGCTGTGACGTTCAGCTCCCAGGAATCATAGTGAGGCAGGAAGTGACGGGGTGAGCCGCGGCTCCGAGGGAGGAAGTACTCTGAGGTGAGTATCTTCGATCTTCAATTACAAGGTAAGTAAACAAAAAAAAAAAAAAAATAACTATCCAATTCCTTTTCAGGTGAGGCATACCTAGTGGAGGGGCACAAAAAAAAATATTGTTTTTGTGCCCGGAACTCCGCTTTAAGCTGCTTTGGTGTTAATGAAATTAACAACAGGTGCACTAGATGGGCAACAATGAGACTACCTCCAAAACAGGAATGGTTTTACAGGTGGAGGCCACTGACATTTTTTTGCCTACTCATTTTTTCTGACTGTTTTTCATTAGTTTTGCATTTGGCTAGGGTCAGTGTCACTACTGGTAGTATGAGGCAACACCAGGACGTTATAAAGGTTGCACAGGCAGCCCAACTCCTCCAGGATGGCACATAAATGCGTGCCATTGCCAGAAGGTTTGCTGTGCCTCAAAGCAGAGCATGGAGAAGATTCCAGGAGACAGTTAATCTAGGAGAGCTGGACGGGGCCGTAGAAGGTCCTTAACCCATCAGCAGGACTGTTATATCTGTTCCTTTATGCGAGGAAAAGGATGAGCACTGCCAGAGCCCTACAAAATTACCTCCAGCAGGCCGCTGGTGTGAAGGTCTCTGACCAAACAATCAAACAGACTTCATGAGGGTGGCCTGGGAGCCCGACGTCCTCTAGTGGGCGCTGTGCTCACTGCCCGACACTGTGGAGCACAATTGGCATTTGTGCATTGAACTCCAGAATTGGTAGGCCCGCCACTGCCGCCCTGTGCTTCTTACAGATGAGAGCAGGTTCACCCTGCGCACATGTGACAGACATGAAAGGGTCTGGAGAAGCCGTGAAGAACGTTATGCTGCCTGTAACATCATTCAGCATGACGAGTTTGGTGGTGGGTCAGTGATGGTTTGGGGAGGCATATCCATGGAGGGAAGCACAGACCTCTACAGGCTAGACAATAGCACCCTGACTGTCATTTGGTATTGGGAGGAAATCCTTAGACCCATTGTCAAAACCTACGCTGATGCAGTGGGTCCTGGGTTCCTCCTGATGCACGACAATGCTTATGTGGCGAGAGTATGCAGCCAGTTCCTGGAGGATAAAGGAATTGATACCAATGAAAAACCCCCATACTCGCCTGACCTATATCCAATAGAACACCTCTGGGACATCATTTTTCAGTCCATCCGATGCCGCTAGGTTGCGCCTCAGTCTGTTCAGGAGCTCAGTGATGCCATGGTCTAGACCTGGGAGGAAATATCCCAGGACAGCATCTGTCGTCCCATTAGGAGCATGCCCAAACCTTGTCAGGCATGTAGGGGCCATACAATCTATTGAGTACCATTTTGAGTTGCTGCAATGAAATTTCAGCAAAATGGACTAGCCTGCTGCATAATTTTTTCACTTTGATTTTCAGGGTGCCTTTGAATTCCGCCCTCTGTAGGTTAATGATTTTCATTTCCATCAAACGATGTTTCATTCCTAACGCATTACCCAGTTCATATCAGATATCCAGCATTATGTACAGATATCCCCATTGAGATCTGATGAGTTTTCAAAGTGTTCCTTTAATTCTTTTGAGCAGTGTATGTTCAGATAATATATGAAAAGCGATATAATTTATTCCAAAATATTTCTCAATACGTCTCCCCGATTAAACATTGCAACTCAGATTTTTTATCGCTTGTCTTTTTTTTTTTTTTCCCCGGAAAGAAAAATACCCAAAACTAAAAGCCAAAACGGTTTTGCGTCTGCTTGTCGAGCAGTCTCTTTGTTCTACGCCCCCTGTTCTTGTTGTGGGATGAGTCAGTAGCACCAGTCTATGTTTATTTATCGAGCCAAAACTTCAATCTCGAAACTCTTCCGATATTCAGATAGAAGAGGTTTTCCCTCCAAGAATTCTATTATGAACCAATTGTACTGGGGCTAGTCCAGGGACGTCTAGCCAAATGCCCCAGATACGCTCAAATTTTGTTGAGCTTCTCCCTCAGCAGAGCCTCATTTACTGCCTTAACCCATTCCAAGTGTGTAGGAGGTATATGAGAAAGATTGAATTGTATTTTAACTGTACTGTCTGCCCTCATGTTGTAAAGTGCTGTGCAAACGGTTGGTGCTATATAAATATTGTATTATAATAATAATAATAATAATAATAATAATAATAATAATAATAGAAAACTATAGCTTTTTCTTTGTGCCCTTGAAGTAACAGGTATGGAAAAACACACATCTTCGCCCATGATGTGAACGGAGTCTAAAAGTGCAGAACTTAACAACTGCATTTATCCTCATATTTTTTTTTTTTGTAGCTCCAGTGTTCAACTAAAAGTGTACTTGCATTCGTCTTCTGCAGGAGAAAAAAAAAAACTGCTTTCTGCAAGGAAACACAGAAAACAATGGATTTGTGTGTGCCCTGTTTGCACTTCCAAACAGACGTCAGCTGCGGGGCAGAGCAGTGCGGAAAACTGCAACAGGTCTCCTTTTTTCTGCACCACTGCACAGTTATTAGTCACCCTGCATTTGTATGCACTGCAACATAGAAATGAATGAAATGTCACTTTGTGACATTCCTATAAAGTTAAGAAAAAAAAAAAGGGGGAAACAGTGCTTTGTGTAAAAAGTGCAAGGCACCTCCCTCCAAAAGCCTGCTCACAACCCGCAGAGAAAACTGGAACACATTTCTCTGTGGTTAGTGTGAACCCGACCTTAAAGAGGAAGTAAACCCTCCTCTGTAACTTGTACCTATAGGTAAGCCTATGATAAGGCTTACCTATAGGTACTGTAAATATCTCCTAAACATGTACCATTTAGGAGATATTTACCTTACATGCAGCCAGTGACGCCACTGGCGCATGGGCTCTGAAGGAACGGCCGCTCGTGCCGTTCCCTCAGAGCTCCATGCTGTGACCGTCGGCTCCCACGCGCGTGTGCGGGAGTGACGTCACCGAGGCTTCGGCCAATCAGACGGCCGGATGCCGCGATCCCGGAAGACGGGCGAATGGACATTTCGCCCGTCATACAGGTAAGCGGACGGCACGGCGGGGGCTCGTTCTAAGGTAAGTATTTCATAATGAGCTAGTATGCGATGCATACTAGCTCATTATGTGTTTCTCTTGCAGGTTGCAAAAAGAACAAAAATTTTTTTGGGGGTTTATAACCTCTTTAAAGGCCAAGTTTGCCTTTCTTAACATGTTACACCCATATTTAGGGTGTAACATGTAAAATGGTCAGCATGCACCCCCTCCCCATGACAGCTGGCAGGGGATCCCCCCCCCGCAACCACTGTCACAATTCGAAACCACACAGCTGTGTCATTTATTCAAGGTTTCCTATGAAGTATTAAACTACAAGTACCGTCACCCAATGCTCGATCCCTCTCTGTTGTTGTGATACTTTAATGCTGTGTGATATGCTATCCCAGAACAAGTTCAGAAATAAGTATTTGTAGTAGTTTTACTGACACTTATTCACAGTATGGATGTTCGAAGACTGATTGAAACATCCCGGAGTCAGGCACCTCCAGGCATCTAACATTTTGAGAAGGTGCCCTGCAAGGGCAGCTCCTATAATTCTACAACGACAGAGTCACTTTAAGGGTAAGTACACATTTCTTTGACATGTTAAGATTAACTACAAGCTCCTTCAGGTAAGAATTTTTTATTGCTAGATGAACTTCAATTATGGGGTGAGGTTTTACCTGGTCTTTTAAAGGGATATTGTATTACATTTAGTAAATACATGTACATGTCAATGTAAATATAACACTGCATCTGAATATTTGCTGCTAACAGCCAGAAGGTGGAGCTTTAAGCAAGAAGAGCCAACATCATGGCTACAAAGAAACTTGTCCAGAGAAGAATATGTAGGCTGCCAATCCTGAAGATGCTGTCTATCTTGCTGGGCAGTGATCCAATGGCTACAATAATACGAGTTGCTGACCTGTAAGAACATGCAGCACTTTGCCTCCAATGCACTGTAACGCACTATAACATGTCACAATATGCTACACCACATAAATATAACATGGTTTTAAAAGAAATGTAAAAAGGGTTTAGAAAACCTACTGTTATGGGTGTCAAAAACATGTTCAAATTTCATGCCAGTGTTATGTGTGAACAAGCCCTAACAGGCCTCAGGGGTACGGACCTTCCTCTAACTTTAGCTGTTGAACTCTTGTTTAAGGTAAGCAACTCAAAGTGCTGAAGACCAAAAAAAACAGCATGACAACCAGCCAACTAGTATTTGGTAGAAGGAAGTCAGTAACAGCAATCTTCACATACAGGTTTCCCTACTAACAGCTGTTGGGCATAAAACAGACTTATGGGAAAAACTCATTAGCTCCCGGACTGTAAAATGACACAGAAATGTCTTCATTGGGGAATCCCGCAAGCATACAGATTGTGCAAGGCTTTCTTCTTAGAAGACCCAGCACTTTGCAAAAAGGCAACCTTTAATGTTTATTTGTGTATAGGCTCAAAAAATAATTAAAAAAAAAGTAAAATGCAGCCAAACACATTTATAACCCTTTAATACACACTGTATATATCATTTATTTGTGCAGTAATTGTATACATACCGGAAGAGTCATCTGCTGAGCTGTTTACTGGCTTCTTGCAGATATATGGCAACGAGGCGTCACAAGGGAAGGCATCCCACGTTCTGGTGTTCACATTTAATCTGCCACAACTGGAACCATCTAGAACTGAAAAAGCAGTTATACCTGCCAGGAGAAGAGGACACCTTGAATTAGAGTTTAGCTGCAACTAGAGTAATTATGTTAATGTCCTTACAAGCCCAGCACACTTCAAGCAGAAACATATCAATTAACAAATTACCAATGTACTATGTTGTGCTTTTGACGCGTTTTTTGGAACAGGAAGCTTGTGGGATATAAATCACTTCAAAACACTGAAAACCAGCAGATACCTGCCATACATTCGACTATCCAGGATTAATGGAACATTTACATGATTAACGGACAATGACACATGGAAGTTCACTATGCATGCTAATTTTTCAAGGAGGAAATCTTAAAAATTTTATATAATTTTGGATAGTAAATACTTTACCTGTGAAGGTTATATGAATGGAAATACACAGATTAAGGGAGCTACTCAGACTTTCCAACAAAAATTTCTGAAGGGACAAACTCCAAAACTTTTCCCATATGTAAACAGAACTAACGATTTTCCTTTAATGTGTACTGTTTTCATATGGTTTTCGAACCGGGGAAGAAAAAAAAAATAAATAAAAAATCGGATACGAAAAACTGCATTTTTTCCTTTTCTCTGAAGTTCATTGACGGACGCAGTCTCTGTTCTTCATAACAGTAGGGTTATACTGTCCCCTACAGGAGTAGGACACTAGGCAGAAAAAAGTTCTGGCTACGCCTATGGGCAGTCCCAGGAGGTATACTCCCCCTCTCTGCTATAGGATGTCAGTTTTGTAACAAAGCAGTGTCAGAGAAAATAATACCAACCCAACTCAAAATAGAGGGGCTGGTATTGCGTCAGTCAATGAACTTCAGAGAAAAGGATTTTACGGTAAGGCAAAAATCAATTTTTCTCTATCGTTCATTGACAGGCGCAGTCTCTGTTCTTCATAACAGTAGGGACGCCCCCAAGCAGTGCCATAAAAATGAGGGGTGGGAACAGCAGAAAATAATTCCCCAAGGCTGAACCATAGCCAACCATGAAACATAGGACTCCTCAGAACAACAAGATGAGACCCACCTGGAAAAAAAAAAAAAAAAACATTAAACATCCTCAAGGGAAACTAAAAAACACCCTTAAAAACGGCAGCCTGCAAAACTTTGTGGCCAAAGGAAACCTCTGCAGATGCCAGCACATCCACCTTGTAAAACATTGTGAAGGTATGAACAGACGACCAGGTAGCCGCCTTACAAACCTGAACCACAGATGCCTGATGACGAAAGGCCCAGGAAGCATTAAGTGCCCGAGTAGAATGTGCCCCAACCGGGAAAGGAGGAACCGGACCCTTAATTGAATAAATCTGCACAACTGTCTGTTTAATCCATCTGGAAATAGTCGCAGCAGACAAAGGCAGCACTTTCTTTAGTCAATCCGTGAGTACAAAGAGTGAATCTGACTTTCGAAAAGACTCAGTAGTCGCCAAGTACACCCTGATTGCCGGAACCACATCCAAAGTATTCAGTACAAATTCCTTAGGATGTTTAGGTTTAGGACACAAGGAGGGTAGCACAATATCCTCATTTAAGTGGAAACTGGAAACCACCTTCGGAAGGAAGGATCCGGACGAAGCACCACATTATCCCTGTGAACCACCAGATAGAGAGGACGACAGGACAACACCGCCAGTTCCGACAACCTGCGTGCAGAAGTAAAAGCCACCAAAAAGGCCACCTTCTGGGATAAGCTAAGCAGGGGAATCTCCCAACTATTTTCAAAAGGTTTCTGGAGAACCGACAGCACCAAATTAAGGTCCCAAGGTAGGAAAGACGGTCGCACCGGAGGTGCCAAGTGTCGAACCCCCTGGATAAAGTTACGTACCAGGGAATGGGTGGCCAACGACCTTTGGAAGAAAATTGCCAACGCTGAGACCTGATCCTTGATCGTACTCAAGGCCAATTTCTGAACAACTCCCCATTGAAGAAAGGCCAAGATCCGAGCCACCGAGTAAGAGCGAGAGGGAACCCCAGGAGACTCACACCACGCAAAATAAGACTTCTACGTACGATGATAGATCTTTCTAGAAGTTGCTTTTTCTACTTTAAGCAGAGTGGGAATCACTGAAGCAGACAATCCCCTGTCCTTCAGACCTGGCTTTCAACAGCCAAGCAAGCCGTGAAAGCCAGTGACTGTAAACCAGGATGGAAGATTGACCCTTGAGACAGTAGATCCTCCCTGAAGGAAGTCTCCAAGGAATGTCTGTGACTAGCCTGACCAGGACGGCATACCAAGCTCGGCGAGGCCAGTCCGGAGCCACAAGGATGACCGGAATCCCTTCTGCCTCAATCCTGCGAAGAAGCTTTGGCAGCAACTTGAGGGGGAAAGGCATACATCAGCGGATACTGACCCCACGGAGCCACCAGCACGTCTGTGGCATCTGCCAGAGGGTCCCGAGAGCGGGCCACAAACCTCTGCCCTTTCCTGTTGATCCGAGATGCCAACAGATCTACTTCTGGAGTGCCCCAACAAAGGCAAAACTGCTGGAACACCTTCGATTGGGGAGACCATTCCCCTTGATCCAAAGTCTGTCAACTGAGGTAATCCGCTTGCCAATTTTCCACTCCTGAAATGTGAAAAGCGGAAAGAGCCGGAACAAAGCATTCCGCCCATCAAAGGATACCTGCCACCTCCAAGGCCACTTCTGGTGCCCTCTTGGTGATTGATATAAGCCATGGCTGTGGCATTGTCTGATTGCATGCACACAGGACAGCCCTGAAGGTACTCCATCCAGTGGACTAGGCAAAACCTGATCGTTCTCAGCTCCAGAACATTGATCGGTAACCTGGATTATTCCAGGGACCAGAATCCTTGGGCAGAAAGCTGGCCGAGAACACCTCCCCACCCAGACAGACTGGCATCTGTGGTGACAACTGTCCAATATTAGGGGGGGGGTTTCCTAGTTTGAGCGCCGGGGACCGAAGCCACCATATTAGGCACCCCCTGGTCATCTGGCTCAGTTGGATCTGGTTGTTCAGGGAGTTTGGATCTTTTTTCCATTTGAGAAGGATTTCCTTCTGGGGGATTCTCGTGTGGAACTGAGCGAAAGAGACCGCCTCAAAGGACGATACCATCAGTCCCAGAACTCTCATACAAGTCCGAAGTAACGAATATTTGCTGGACAGCAATGGCTGAATCACAGTCTGGAGTTTTTGGAGTTTGTCCAGAGGAAGAAACACCCTGGCTGAGGAGTCCAAAGTCAGGCCCAGATAATCCAGTCTCGTGGAAGGGACCAGGGACGACTTCTGAAGGTTCAGAATCCACTCAAACTCCTCCAGAGTTCTCATGGTTACCTCCAAGTTTATCACCAGCGCAATGGGAGACTCTGCACGGAGAAGCAGATTGTCCAGGTAACCCAGAACCGATATCCCCCGCTGGCGAAACAACGCCAGGACCAGAGCCAAGAACTTTGTGAAGACCCAAGGAGCAGAGGCGAAACCAAAGGGTAACGCCACAAACTGATAGTGATCCTCTCCCACAGCAAAACGCAGAAACCGTTGATGTCCTGCACATATTGGGATGTGAAGGTAGGCATCTTTGATGTCTATGGAGGCCAGGAAATCCCCCTGCTGTAGGTAAGCCACCACTGTGTGAACGGATTCCATCTTGAATATTTAAACTCACCCAAAGCAATTCAGTGCTTTTAGGTCCAGAATTGGACGCACCTTGCCTTCTTTCTTGGGGACCGTAAACAGGTTTGAGTAAAAGCCCTGAAAAGTTCAGAATTCTGAACTATTACTCCTTGTTGTAACAGGTCCTGCACCGCCACAAAGAGAGCCTGTAAGCGATCCGGGGACCGACACACATTGGAAGGGAAGAACCTTACCGGAGGGACAGATCGAAACTTGACTGAGTAACCAGACCGTATGACCCCGTATGTAACCACTTGTCTTGTATCCGGGATGGCCACAGGTCCGGGAACCGGCAAAGACGTCCCCCCACTCTAGATATGGGTGAGGGCGCACCTTCAGGCTGAAGGGGTCTGATCCGCGGGTCTGGAGAAAACCCGATTTCTGTTTGCCAGACCAGGGTCACTTGGAGCCGTCCGAGGGGGCCTTGAAGGCCTTTGATCCCTTATCACTTGACCCTGAGGGACGAAAAAAACTTGTGTGTGCTGGGTCCCTACCCTTGTTAGCCTGTGGGAGAAAGGTACTCTTACCCCCTGCAAGACCTTTAATAATGTCATCAAGGGTAGCCCAGACAAGGTCTTCTTGGAAGTCTGATCCGCAGACCAGCATTTTAGCCAAAGTATACGCCGAACGACCACTGCCAACACCGACAGTCGCGCCAATAGTGGAGCCACATCCAGCGAGGTATCGCAAAGAAATTGCAACCCCTGAATCAACTGGTCCGCCAGCTCCACAAGGCAGGGGGGAGATGTTCCCCCTCCAGGTCACGGTGTAATAACTTAGCCCATTCAGTCAAGGTTTGTGACACAAGTGCAATAGTAAAACACCGGTCTGAGTGCTGACCCCGCCAGAGAGTACATATAGCGGGCAACAGACTCAGTCTTTCTATCCACCAGATCCCTAAAGGACAGGGAATCCTCCACTGAAATGATGGTAGCTTTATTCAGTCTGGAGACCGAAAGGTTCACTGTAGGTGGCACAGTCCACTTCTTTATAAAGGGACTCTTTAAAGGGGTAGCATCTAGAAATCCGCTTAGGCACCCCAGGGGGACGCTTTGTGCGGTCCCACTCTTTTTTGACTAGGTTATCAAAATACACGGGAAAGGGGAAAACCTTTGCAGCTCTGGATGGCTTGTGAGTGCCAAATGTAGCCTGTACCTCAGTCACAGTTGCGCCCACCATTTTTAGGGTCTCACGCACAGATACAACTAGTGCGTTCACCAGCGCCTTTTCTTGCGCAGTGGCGGAGGTTGAGGTGTCATCCTCACTATCAGAGGAGACAGGGCGCGAGGCAGTAGACCCGAAGGGAGACCCACATCTGCGGTGGCTGAATCAGATTCAGAATCTGACCCATCAGTTGAGGCAGGGGTAGGGGCATTTTTGTCACTTTGCCCCTTAAAGGCCGCCTCCACCTGGGACAAAAAAGATTCCAGAACCGCCGACAGTGCATCTATGGATGGATCCGGAGAGCCCTGTGGCCTTCGAGAGGGGGTCAGGTGGGGAAACGTGTTCCACATGGTCCTTGTCGCACCAGGGGAACCCGCAGAAAAAGTTTGAAGAAAACACTTTTTTTTTTTAGAACGTCCCACTGCGCTAAAGCGCCCCCAAGAGGTCAGGCGCAAAGCACTGAAGACCTTCAGGGAGAGAGAGAGACCCCCAGACTCACCACCCGCACCAGAGATGCACCAGGAAGGCCCAGGATGTCTGTACAGCATATGTCTGCAGCGATCTTGATCAGAAGAAAAAAACCAGAGTGTCAGCACTAGGGAGGGGCTCCACCACCAAAAAACGCCTCTAGGGACTCCAAAAACATGGGCGTCATTGATTTTCAATGGGGATCCACCGCAAAATGGCCGGCGGGTTACAGAAACATGCAGTACATGGGCTACAACAAAATGGGAGCCCCCGAGGGGGCCCCCCAGCCTCCTGGACGGGATTGACAGGAGAGTCCCCCCTGCACGATCCAATAACCAGTCGCCGGCGGCGCCCCCCCCCCCATCCTCATCATCGGCATGACCCCTGGTCGCAGCCCCCAGGGTTAGCTCATATCCCTAGTAGGTGAGGGGAGGAGGGGGGAGGGGGGGCGGTGCGTGACAGGACAGAGGGGAATCCCGGGGGGGGGGGGGGGCGGTCCGACCGACCAAGGAAGGGGCTCGCGTGTCCACCCCAAAACACGCCAGGGGAGGAGGGGGGAACAATTACTCACCATATCTGGCACAGGCAGGCGCCATTTCCTGACAGAACTCCTCTCCACCGTAGTGGGGGGGGCTGTCGGCCAATAGGAACGCTGCGACTAGGGCCTAGACCCGGTCGTGTGCGACCTGATGAGAAGTTTTAACTCGCAGGGCCAGTCCTTGTCCGGTGGGACTATGTTGTGCCGACCTAGCGCGGAGCTGGGGTCTGTGCACGATCGCTGGCAGGCTGGGGTGACCACTGGATCTATATATCCAACCCATCGCCCAGATCTGATCTTAGTTGCAGATGAAAACTGACATCCTATAGCAGAGAGGGGGAGTATACCTCCTGGGACTGCCCATAGGCGTAGCCAGAACCTCCTGTAGGGGGCAGTATAACTCTACTGTTAAGAACACAGTCCGCGTCCATCAATTACCGATAGAGAAAAAAAGCCTTTGTCGTATGAGAATTTTCGTACAATTAGTACCATCCTTGGTTTCAACTTGCTGTACATCGAGGAAAACTGGACAATTGTTTGTCTGACTTTCTTATAGTGTGTACTGGGCTAAAAGTGATTGTAAACGATCACCTTGTAAAACCACCCATTCAGTATAAAATTGCAATGAAAGGCAAAACATTTGTGGATAGAGTAAAAAAATAAATAAAAAAATAATAAATATATATACATACATATATATATATATATATATATACATATATATATATATATATATATATATATATATATATATATATATATATATACACACATACATATACATACACACACACACACACACATTTTTTTCCCTTTTTTTATAAGTGATCACATTCCCTCTGGTTTTAGCTGCATAAAAGCTGGGGGACGAGAAGCAGCAGCACACTGAGCTTCTCAGCGAATGGCTGTGCGGGGGGGGGGGGGGGGGTTGTGTCAGGACAGGTCTGATCAATGGAGGAGAGCAGGCCAAGTTCCCAACATAGCTAGGGAACGGACCAGGTTTGCTCTCGCATCTAGTGGTCAGTTTTTAATAGGAAAGCAGGAATATCAGGAATTTCACACAAAGGACGCAATACAAAACAGAACAGAACACCTTTTCATACAAGTACGTGGTACAGCAGGCACATATCAGAAATATGAAATGCTGGGGGTAACAAAAAATTGAATGCAGAATGGAATAACACAGGTTATTTGGGAAAGAGGTAACAAAAATATGGACTTCAGGAATACATTGTTTACATGCTCTACTTATTTTTTTCAGTAAAGCCATCCACACGATGGGATTTCTGCTTGTCCTGAAATTTGCAAACTACCTCCTAGGGCCAAAAACGAATTAGGGGGTCTGTGTTGACAAGTTTTACACTTAAAGCGGTAGTATACTCCTTTATTTGACTTTTACCTACAGGTAAGCCAATAATAAGGCTTACCTGTAAGTACAATTAATATCTCCTAAACCTGCACGGTTTAGGAGATATTCAACCTGCATGCAGCCGCTGTCGTCAGTGGTGCATGCGCTCTGAAGGTCTGGCGGACCTTCAGAGCTCTTTGCCGGGCCCTGGCAGGAAAGTGAAACCCCCGCGCGCATGCGCGGGGAGTGACGTCATCGCGACTCCGGCCACTAACAGCGCCGGGGACGCCGAGCCCGGAAGAGACGGTGAGGGAACATGACAGCACCCTCAGCATTCTCCAGATGACCGTGTCGGGGCTTCGTTCTAAGGTAAGCATTTCATAATGAGCTAGTATGCGATGCATACTACTTCATTATGTCTTTGTCCTGCAGGGCTTGTTTTTTTCTTTTCTCTCGAGGATACAACTGCTTTAAGAGGCTTTTGAGATCATTCAGAATTCATTGACAGGTACATTTAACCTGCAGATGACCTCCTCCTGACCCGCTTCAGACTTGTAAAGGAATGCAAACCGAAGTCAGACAAAACCCAGTCCAAGGATTTTCCGAAACTAACCAAAAAAATGGATTTTTGTAAAATCTTACCGTAAAATCCTTTTCTCTTAGCTCATCGACAGACGTAGTCCTCGGTGATACACCACCTTCGGGTTATGTTACCTCCGCAGGAGCAGGACTAGACAGGAAATTAAAAAGCTCTGGCCACACCCTAGGGGCAGTCCCAGAGGGTATATCCTCTCTCTCTCTGCCTCAGCAAATCAGTTATGTGGAAAAGCAGTGCTTAGAGAATTTAACCCAACCCAACTCCAAAACAGAGGGGCGGGGACTACGTCTGTTGATGAGCTAAGAGAAAAGGATTTTACGGTAAGATTTTACAAAAATCCATTTTTCTCTAGCGCTCATCGACAGACGTAGTCCTCGGTGATACACCACCTTCGGGACGTCCCAGAGCAGTATCACAACTGAGGGGTGGGAAAATGGAAATCAAATCCCAATCTAGAAGGCCCAACCGGTGCCAACTAGAAGTTTACAATGCTCATCCTTAATGATGAGACTCAACCAAAAAAAAAAAAAAGAGAAAACAATTTTTTTTTTTTTTTTTCAAACAGAAAAAAACCCTCGAGGTAGACCACCGGTCTCCTCAAATTGCGGCCTGCAAAACCTTGCGGCCAAATGAGGCATCCGCCGATGCCGTCACATCAATTTTATAGAATTTTGTAAAGGTATGTACCGACGACCAGGTGGCCGCCTTACATACCTGGACCACTGACGCCTGATGGCGAAAGGCCCAGGAAGTACTGAGCGCTCGAGTGGAGTGCGCCCTAACAGGGAACGGAGGGCTCTGACCCTTAATAGAATAAGCCTGTACCACCGTTTGTCTAATCCATTTGGCAATGGTCGCGGCAGATGCAGGCAAACCCTTTCTGGGGCCATCCGTGATCACAAAAAGTGAATCCGTCTTACGGAATGATTCCGTAGCTTTCAGGTATACCCTGATTGCCTGAACCACATCTAAGGAATGCAACGCATGTTCCCGATGATGCTTGGGCTGAGGACACAAGGAAGGTAGTACAATATCTTCATTCAGATGAAAATCTGAAACCACCTTGGGAAGAAAAGATGGCTTAGGATGAAGTACTACCTTATCCCTATGAATCACTAGGTATGGTGACTGGCATGATAATGCAGCCAGTTCTGACACCCTGCGAGCAGAAGTAATAGCCACCAAGAAGGCCACCTTCTGGGATAGAGTAAGCAAGGGAATCTCCCTGATGTTTTCAAAAGGAGGTTTCTGTAGAACCGACAAAACCAAATTAAGATCCCAGGGCGGTAAGGGCGCGCGGACTGGAGGAGCCAGGTGCCGCACCCCCTGGATGAAATTCCGCACCAAGGATTTGGTAGCTAAAGGCTTCTGAAAGAAGATTGCTAATGCTGAAACTTGACCCTTGATGGTGCTCAAGGCTAGCTTCTGCTCAACCCCTTGTTGCAAAAAAGCCAATATTCGAGTCACCGAATAGGTACGTGGAGGAAATCCTAAAGATTCGCACCACGCAATATAAGTCTTCCATGTGTGATAATAGACTTTGCTGGAAGTCGCTTTCCTTGCTTTAATAAGGGTAGGAATGACTGAAGTAGACAAACCTCTGTCCTTCAGTACTTGGGTCTCAATGGCCAGGCCATTAAAACCAGCGACTGTAAAGCACGAAGGTAAATTGGTCCTTGAGACCACAGACACTCCCTGAGACGAAGTTCCCACGGAACGTCTGCGACTAACATGTCCAAGTCGGCCAGGCCGGCTTGAGGAGGCCAGCCTAGAATTTCTAGGACCACTGGCGCTGATTGGATCTGAACCAGGCGTCCCTAGAGCTATCTGGCCCCGACCATCCGAGAAAGTCTGGTCGTTTTCTGTTCCCACACATTTTTCTGACCCCCAGCGCCACAAAAAAGCCCCTTAGTGTTACCTGCTTAGGGATCCCTATCGATCGAGAGAGAGAGAGATAGACCCCCAGGCTCACCACTTGATGCTCAGAGTTAAACTGCAACAGCTTACAGCGCTGTCTTGACAAACAGGAAGTCTTTTGGCTGGCTGCCCAGGAAGAAAGGAGGCGGCTCCGCCCCTCTGCACGCCTTCTGGCGCCTCCCCCAAGCTCCACGAGGTGTAGGATCACCTCAAACATGGCCGCCCCCATGCTGGAGACACGAGGCTACGCCAAAATGGCGGCTCGTGCGATCCTGCAAGAAAAAATGGCGGCGGCCTGCTGAATGTCGGTGTGCTGCACACAACACTGTCTCTGCCTGGGGATATGGCGTGGTTGGCGGTATCGGCCCCTGGCGGACCGCATGGCCGTTCGGGAGGCCTGCTAATAGCTGGAGATCTGATTTGGAAGGCAGTCTACATGTCCGTGGCTTCTGACTGGTAGGTAGCTTATACTTAACCCATAAGATTCCCAGAATGCCACAGATTACCCCAAACCAAGCCTCCTGGCTTTTTGTACACAAAAAATCACACTCAAAGTAGGAGGATCTGTGACATGTTATAGGATAGAAAGGACTCTTTCTTACCATACCGAGAGGGGCCCGCGTTCACCACAAAACCCGTCAGAGGGAAAGGGGGAACATACTACTCACCATACCGGAACCAGGCGGGCACCAACTCCTGACAGTACCCCTCTCCACCGGGGCGGGAGGGCTGTCGACCGATACGAACGCCGTGACTCATGGTCTTTGGCGTTTCAGCGAGACGTTTAACTCGCGGGTTCAGTCCTTTTAATGGGACTTTGTCGCGGCCGACCCAGCGCGGAGCTATGGCCTGCACGCGCTCGTAGGCTGAACTGGGGTGACCACCGGATCTCAACATCCAGCCCGTCGCCCAGTTCAGCTTTCTTGATTGAAGATCTCACAGGAACACTGGAGAAAAAGCTGTCTAAAAAAATCCTTTAAGAAAAAATTCTTGCCAGGACCTAAGATCCCAGCAAGGTGTCTAGGTCCTTACTCCTAACTAGACAGAAAATAACTGATTTGCTGAGGCAGAGAGAGAGAGGATATACCCTCTGGGACTGCCCCTAGGGTGTGGCCAGAGCTTTTTAATTTCCTGTCTAGTCCTGCTCCTGCGGAGGTAACATAACCCGAAGGTGGTGTATCACCGAGGACTACGTCTGTCGATGAGCGCTAGAGAAACAAAAACTATGGATCCTCTAGGAACCGGGAATAAAATACATTATGGGACTCTGTGGCTGCAGAGAAATTACAGCTCTTAGAATTTGGTTCTGACATTATACAGAGAAAGAATACAATTTTGTTTCTCAGATTACTAATCTCTTGGGGCATGTAGGAAGAAATTCGGCTGGTTCAGCAGTTGTTTGATCGCCCTCTGTCAAAGGAACATGCTGGAAAATGTTTACATTTTTCTTGAACGGTAGTTGCAACCAATTAGTTTGGGGGCAATTCATCCATCCATCTTGTTTGTTGCTTGCTTATGGGGAAAAAAAAAAAAAAAAAAAAACATCTCTGCCCCCCCCCCCCCAAAAAAAAAAAAAAAAAAAAGAAAGTTAAAACAAAAAAATAAAACACAAAAAAAAAAAACACACAACTTGAAAAAGTTTGACAAGGACTACAATTCTGGTTACCGAACTGATTCATATTTCATACCTTCATCCCAGTTGATGAAATTCAAGGGTTTATTATCAGACCACTGCCATCCACTAGCACTGTCCAAGCGGTTAAGTCCAATCCATACAAAGTCAGGAGGATCCTCTTTGTCTGAAAATTAAAATGTATTTACTCAATTACTGAAAAGAATCTTTCATCAAAATAGAATTCTTTTGAAAACACCCTTTAAGTTTTTCATGAACAGGAACTTGTAGGTTTTGCAAGCAACCCCTTACTTGTCAAGTGCTTTAACCACTTTTCCTGTTACAGCAACCTAAAAAGTGCTCAGGAACAGTACAATCATTTGGACTTGGCAAGAGGGCACGAAAGCTAATATTACCAGTTGCAAGGCGTTAAATTATATAAAGACATGGGAATTATCTTCAAACTTTGGGGATTTTACAAATCAGGGTATTTCCATGATCTGGTGCACTATGAATAATATAATTAAATTACATGAATGTCAAACGCTGACTATCACACAGCGCATAGTATTACCATTCTAATAAAATATTTACAAGTTTACTTAGTAAGGCCTCTACTGAAAGGCCCTTTATACCCATTTGGAAAGCTCTGGTCCAAAGTTCAAAAAACAGATTGCTATTTTCTAGGCCCACCCAAAGTCCAATATACTAGCTGTTGGCCTTAAAAGTAGGGATGCACCGATCCGATATTAGGATCGGATATCGGCGCTGATATGGCCATAATAGCTGGATCGGGGGATTGGTAAAATTAACCAATCCATGGGCCAATCCGGTTTTGCTCTTTACATAGCTGTGAGGGAGCAGAGAACAGCTGTCAAAGAAAAAAAAAAAAAAAAAAGCCTCCTGCAAATGCCTGTCAGTCTCCCAGTTAATGCCTCGTACACACGCGACGATTGTTGGCCGTGAATTTTCGGTCAACGTCCGATCGGCCGATTGTCGGCTTGTTTGTATGATGCTTCCGACAAGCAACTGCAACTTTTCGGCCGAACAAAATCTGGTGTGCATGCTATAAAATTTTTGTTGGCCGTCAACAGAACGGCCGATTGTTCGTCAGTCAGTACAGATTTCGGAAGACAAAAATCAGATGAGCAAGACTGGGCATGCTCAGAGAAGGAAAAACACACGGAAAGTAAACCAGCACATGACATCACTTCTGAAGTTGGTTGTTGTTGGCTGAAAAAAATTGTGTGCAGTCCAGAGCACATTTCAACCAACACAACACTGGACAAAAGACGGCCGATCGGTCGGCCAACAATCGTTGCGTGTGTACGAGGCTTAAGTAAACACAATGAATACAATGTATCTTTTTGTTCCTTCTGCCAGAGGAGGGAAGTTTAACCTCTTAAATGCACAATGTTATAAGGTATCTGCCGATACCGATCCAGAAGTATTATTTTGTTATAAGCTCACAAAACAGTACTTCCGGATCGGACTCGGGATCTGCGATTTCACAAAGCAAAAGATCGGCATCGGGACCAAAAAAGACGGATCGGTGCACCCCTACTTAAAAGAAAAAAATAATACGTGATCTTACATAAATGCCAAAGCAACCATTCACCACTGCATCACAGAAATTTTTTTTTTTTTTAAAAAGTGTAAGTGAAACTACAAAAAAAATGAAAAAAGGTTTTAAATAAATTAGTGATAAATGTGTAGCTGCCACTTTAAATAATCAATTGAAATGCATATAGGAACACCTAAACCAAAATTATAAGTAAACAGCATCACTCAAACGTGTAAGCAAATACACCAGTGAGAAAAATTATTAAAGTCTTATCACTATCTCCTGTGAATAGTTGTATCTCAACATCCAAAATAAATCAAAATATAAAGTGTGTAATCACCCTGTGTGGGTTAATTAAACACACATATATAAACCACTCTCCAATGTGCAACAAAGTTCATATAGAAGCAAAAAGGTGCAGCAGACAAACTCCTTCAAACAAGATAAAATCTTCGCACCACACCGTTCGTGAGCAACTCGCCTCTCCACATTAGGTGTAAACTCACTGAAATAAATTCCTTACACTCTCATGTTCGGCAGTGAAGCGGTTTACCCACACAGGGTTAATGGATCCAACCACTAAAGGTCTAGACATGAGGAGGGATATTCCTGAAATTGGCCAAAGGTGGATTGAGGTTGAATGCCTCTCAGGGTTCATACACATTTTTACCAATAAAATTCCATGACTTTTCCATGACTTCACGTAAATATTCATGACCTAAAGTTTCATGAAATCTCTATGTATACATGTTAAATAAGAAGAAAATCCATGTCACACCCAGCATATTTTTACTAAAATAAATGACAATCTTTGTAATGTACATGGGGAAAAAGCTTTAATTTAGGCAGTCATGATGGAGGTGCTCCCGGACTGGTATGGATGGCACAGTCAGATGCACAAAATGCAGCGCTTACTCTTTAGGCCCAAGCCACAGTCATGATGGAGGTGCAGGTGGACTGGTATGGATGGCACAGATGCACAAATGTGACACTTACTCTTGTCTATACTCAGGGTCAAGTCCTGGGAAAAAAAGTGTGGGGCTGTGGACATGATACAGGAGATGGTCAAAGGCTGCGGACATGATACAGAAGATGGTGAAAAGAGAAATAGGTGCGCGAACCTTTAATGAGAAAAAGGAGTGAAAAAAAGCAGCACTGAAAAATTATAAATATGTGAGGGGTTGTAACAAATGAAAAACATCAATTACAGAGTGCGCTAAAAAATTATGGAACACAAATATTCACAAAAATGGTGATTGCTGATGTTCAGCTAAACACAAAGTCTATATTCTAAATGATGAGACTGTGCAAAAGTCTTGAAAATCCAAAGAATATAGTGAGGTTGGGGAGTGATGAAGGATAAGGGTAACCTCTTCCCAAACGGTGATCCAGACAGTGCTCAAATGTACACGTGATGCACCCAGTGTTAAGAAGGGACTCTTACCAGATGATGGAGAGATGCAAACATATAGTGTATAACCCTGGAGTCCGTTAGGTCAGCTTGTAGGAGAGAATTCACAATAGGAATAAAGCGACCATCTGCTTCCAAAGTGTAGGGATCTAGAGGCTTCCACTCAAGGGGATATCGCCACCAAGAACATGCCCAAGGAAGAGAAGGGGACTATAGTGCATTACCTCACTTTATTGAACCAATAAGAAAGAGTAACACTTACATTGTCAGGAGAAAAAACAGCATATGTAAATTTTGGATCGAGGACCTCTGCAGTAGTCCGGGATCATAGGCAACACGGCTAGCTCCCCCCGACGCGTTTCCACTAACAAGTCGGCTTCTGGGACTGGAGCTGTAGCCGTGCTGCTCGCATCTCTCATGTAAATAGTGTGGCTGATGGACACTTCCGGTGCGGCCGTGGCGAGGACCCGGAAGTGTTGTGACGCACTTCCGGTTCAAATGTTAGCCAATCACGGTATGTTGAGATGAAGACCCGGAAGTTCTAAAAAGCGCTTCCGGAGGCTTCTGCGGCCAATCACATCGGATGTCAACAAAACTCATCATCCATAACACCGGAGTATAAATAACATAACTGTTCTTATCGGTGCCAAGAATATTGGAATTGTATATGAAGGCAAGCGATTCCATCTGTCTATATAATTATCAAAAAGGAATCCATTATAAATAAAAGGCAGACAGAATTCTCTTATTAGAAGTATATGACAGATGTGTAGTCTATTCAGTTATATTAAAAAGGGTTTAAAATTAACACATAAATTCCCTAAAATACCACAGATTTGGTCTAAGGACCCGGAAGTGGTTTTAATAATTGTGGCTAAAGCATTTACTATATAAAAATATGTGAAAAATATATAAAAAATATATAAAAAAATTTTTAAAAAAATTTATTTTTAAAATTTATTTTTAAAAACATCTAGGGTCATCAAACGTTGTGTAATTTTTTTTTGGGGTGTGTGGCACCAAAAGTCTCCATCCGCCAATTTCACATTTATATAAACGTATATGGCCTAAATGCTAATAAAAACATGACATTAAAAAAACTTAATGTAAACTCTTGTTTCAAACATATAAGAGAAAAAAGAGAAAAAAAGGAAGGTAATAAAGCAGGGCGGGAAGGGAAAGGTAGACCAGAAGAAACTTAGAATGTTATTATCCTATGTGGGTGTGTGGTTATTCATTATTGATGTGGGCATTAATGTCCCATTCCACATTCATACCCCATGGCTGATAGCATTTTAGTTCATGAATCCAAAACGTCTCTCTCCTGGAAATAGATCTCTTCATGTCACTCCCCCTCCAATGTGGGGAATAGCACTCAATCACAACAGCTTTCAAATTTGAGTAGCTTCTATTGTGACACTTATCATGATGGGAAGAGAGACTATGACCAGGGAAACCTATTTGTATATTGGTGAGATGTTCACCTATTCTGATACTGGGGGTCCTGATCGTTCTCCCAACATATTGTAATCCACATCCGCACGTTAGGAGATACACCGCCCCTTTGTGAGATCGGTGTATCTCCTAACGTGCCTCACAAAGGGGCGGTGTATCTCCTAACGTGCGGATGTGGATTACAATATGTTGGGAGAACGATCAGGACCCCCAGTATCAGAATAGGTGAACATCTCACCAATATACAAATAGGTTTCCCTGGTCATAGTCTCTCTTCCCATCATGATAAGTGTCACAATAGAAGCTACTCAAATTTGAAAGCTGTTGTGATTGAGTGCTATTCCCCACATTGGAGGGGGAGTGACATGAAGAGATCTATTTCCAGGAGAGAGACGTTTTGGATTCATGAACTAAAATGCTATCAGCCATGGGGTATGAATGTGGAATGGGACATTAATGCCCACATCAATAATGAATAACCACACACCCACATAGGATAATAACATTCTAAGTTTCTTCTGGTCTACCTTTCCCTTCCCGCCCTGCTTTATTACCTTCCTTTTTTTCTCTTTTTTCTCTTATATGTTTGAAACAAGAGTTTACATTAAGTTTTTTTAATGTCATGTTTTTATTAGCATTTAGGCCATATACGTTTATATAAATGTGAAATTGGCGGATGGAGACTTTTGGTGCCACACACCCCAAAAAAAAATTACACAACGTTTGATGACCCTAGATGTTTTTAAAAATAAATTTTAAAAATAAATTTTTTTAAAAATTTTTTTATATATTTTTTATATATTTTTCACATATTTTTATATAGTAAATGCTTTAGCCACAATTATTAAAACCACTTCCGGGTCCTTAGACCAAATCTGTGGTATTTTAGGGAATTTATGTGTTAATTTTAAACCCTTTTTAATATAACTGAATAGACTACACATCTGTCATATACTTCTAATAAGAGAATTCTGTCTGCCTTTTATTTATAATGGATTCCTTTTTGATAATTATATAGACAGATGGAATCGCTTGCCTTCATATACAATTCCAATATTCTTGGCACCGATAAGAACAGTTATGTTATTTATACTCCGGTGTTATGGATGATGAGTTTTGTTGACATCCGATGTGATTGGCCGCAGAAGCCTCCGGAAGCGCTTTTTAGAACTTCCGGGTCTTCATCTCAACATACCGTGATTGGCTAACATTTGAACCGGAAGTGCGTCACAACACTTCCGGGTCCTCGCCACGGCCGCACCGGAAGTGTCCATCAGCCACACTATTTACATGAGAGATGCGAGCAGCACGGCTACAGCTCCAGTCCCAGAAGCCGACTTGTTAGTGGAAACGCGTCGGGGGGAGCTAGCCGTGTTGCCTATGATCCCGGACTACTGCAGAGGTCCTCGATCCAAAATTTACATATGCTGTTTTTTCTCCTGACAATGTAAGTGTTACTCTTTCTTATTGGTTCAATAAAGTGAGGTAATGCACTATAGTCCCCTTCTCTTCCTTGGGCATGTTCTTGGTGGCGATATCCCCTTGAGTGGAAGCCTCTAGATCCCTACACTTTGGAAGCAGATGGTCGCTTTATTCCTATTGTGAATTCTCTCCTACAAGCTGACCTAACGGACTCCAGGGTTATACACTATATGTTTGCATCTCTCCATCATCTGGTAAGAGTCCCTTCTTAACACTGGGTGCATCACGTGTACATTTGAGCACTGTCTGGATCACCGTTTGGGAAGAGGTTACCCTTATCCTTCATCACTCCCCAACCTCACTATATTCTTTGGATTTTCAAGACTTTTGCACAGTCTCATCATTTAGAATATAGACTTTGTGTTTAGCTGAACATCAGCAATCACCATTTTTGTGAATATTTGTGTTCCATAATTTTTTAGCGCACTCTGTAATTGATGTTTTTCATTTGTTACAACCCCTCACATGATACAGAAGATGGTCAGAGAGTGCGGACAGGATACAAGAGATGGTCAGAGAGTGCGGACATGATACAAAAGATGGTCAGAGAGTGCGGACATGATACAAGAGATGGTCAGAGAGTGCAGACATGATACAAGAGATGGTCAGAGACTGCAGACATGATACAAGAGATGGTCAGAGACTGCGGACATGATACAAGAGATGGTCAGAGACTGCGGACATGATACAAGAGATGGTCAGAGACTGCGGACATGATACAAGAGATGGTCAGAGACTGCGGACATGATACAAGAGATGGTCAGAGACTGCGGACATGATACAAGAGATGGTCAGAGACTGCGGACATGATACAAGAGATGGTCAGAGACTGCGGACATGATACAAGAGATGGTCAGAGACTGCGGACATGATACAAGAGATGGTCAGAGACTGCGGACATGATACAAGAGATGGTCAGAGACTGCGGACATGATACAAGAGATGGTCAGAGACTGCGGACATGATACAAGAGATGGTCAGAGACTGCGGACATGATACAAGAGATGGTCAGAGACTGCGGACATGATACAAGAGATGGTCAGAGACTGCGGACATGATACAAGAGATGGTCAGAGACTGCGGACATGATACAAGAGATGGTCAGAGACTGCGGACATGATTCAAGAGATGGTCAGAGACTGCGGACATGATACAAGAGATGGTCAGAGACTGCGGACATGATACAAGAGATGGTCAGAGACTGCGGACATGATGCAACAGATGGTCAAGAACTGCGGACATGATAGAAGAGCACTAGGGAGGCCGGAGAGCACAGGGGAAGCAGAGAGCACTGGAGGAGCTGAATGGCACGGAGGGGGGGGGATGGAGAGAATTAAGGGGGGGTTTGGAAAGCATTGCAGGGGGGTTGGAAGGCGCAGGGGTTGGAAGCAGGGAAAACCAGGGGGATGGAGAGCACAGGGGGAGGGGGGGAACTGGAGAGCACTGTCTGCGGGGGAACTGAGGGGGCTAAAGAGCACTGTGGGGGCGTTAATAGCACCGGGGGGGGGGGTTATTAGCACTGAAGGGAGGCTAAAGAGCACTGAGGGGGGCCAGCAAAGGAAGTTGTATAGGAGGGGGATGGGGCAGCTGCATATAGATGAATTGAACTTTCCATATTCCTAGTGCAGCTTCTGAGATGAGGAGTAACAAGCATTCAGCGACATGAGGCATGAGGAATAAATATGGAAAGTTCAATTCATCTATGCAGCTGTCCCATCCCATCCAGCACACAAAACGAGACTCCTCAGGCACTGACCTTTTTCCTGCAGCTGCCTTCTAGGAAGTTCTTCACACTGAGATGCGGACACTGGCCTGACACCCATCAGTGCAGCGATGCGGGCAGCCTGGCGGACACCTGCCTGACATCCTCCCAGTGCGGCGATGCGGGCGGCCCTTCAGACACCCCCCAGTGCGGAGATCCGGGCGGCCCGGCTGACATCCCCACCCAGTGCGTCGATCCCAGTGGCCCGGCTGACACCCCCACCCAGTGCGGCGATCCCAGTGGCCCGTCTGACATCCCCAGTGCGCGCGCCTCCCCCCTCCCCCGCCTGCTGGTACGCCCCTGGGAGCGGGACAGTAAGTGCACTTCTCACTCTATAGGAATCACATGGAATTTTAACTCTTTCAGACATTTACTGGGAGTGTACCTCAATCATGTACTCAATCTTGCAATTATAAGAGAGACATGATTTATGCTGTAGTTTCCTCCTTAGTATCTTACCACTGCTTTGATGCACAATTTGGGGACCTTCTCTGAATACCCAGTAGCATGAGTATTAAAGTCACAAGGCTCCAAAAAGTTATCATCCACTCTACATTCCCACGTGCTAGTTGCTACACACTAAACTAGGTAAAACGTCATTGATTGTAAAGATTGGTTTTAAAAAAACGAAACAAAATCAAACCATGTTACCTGCTTTGTGCATAGGATTTGCACAGAGATGCCTGGATCCTCCTTTTCTGGTGGGGTGCACCAGGGTCGCTCCAGGCTCCTCCTTTTCATCGGGTGCCCCCACAGAGAGCTGCTTTCCATGGGGGCACCAGTGCGGCCGCGCTCACGAGTCCCACTGCTGTGTCCATTGATACAGACAGCAGGACTCTGCCCCGCCCCCAGCTCCCGTGTCACTGGATTGGATTGACAGAAGCGGGAGCCAATGGCTCCTGCTGCTATCAATCTATCCAACGAGGACCCGATACAGCGGCTGAGGCCGCTGGGCTCGTGCTCGTCGCTGGAATGATTGGGTTTAGGTAAGAAAAGGGGGAGGCTCTGGGGGCAGCTGAAGTAGAAAAGGTTTTTCACCTTAATGCATAGAATGCAATAAAGTGAAAAACCATAAGACTTTACAACTCCTTTAACCACTTAAGCCCCGGAAGATTTTACCCCCTTCCTGACCAGGGGGTTTTTTGCGATTTTTTACTGTGTGACTTTAACGGACAATTGCGCGGTCGTGTGACGCTGTACCTAAACAAATTTCACGTCCTTTTTTTCCCACAAACAGAGCTTTCTTTTGGTGGTATTTGATCACCTGTGCGATTTTTTGATCATGCGCTATAAACAAAAAAATTCCACCCAAAAAAAAAAAAATGTAAAAATCAAAATTTAACATTTTAGGCCAATTTGTTTTCTGCTACATATGTTTGGTAAAAAAAAAAACGCAAAAAGCGTATTTTGATTGGTTTGTGCAAAAGTTATTGCGTTTACCAACTAAGGGAAAGATTTTTGTCATTTTTATTGTTTTTTTTTTTTTTTAATGAGTAATGGCAGCGATATGCCATTTTTTTTTGCGGGACTGCGACATTGCGGCGGACAGATCGGACCCTTGACTGACATTTTTGACACTTTTGGGGGTACCAGTGACATTACTACAGTAATCAGTGCTATACATATGCACTGTTACTGTAAAAAGGACACTGGGAGGGAAGGGGTTAACTTTATTGGAGAGGGAGGGGTTAAGTGTGTCCCTAGGGGCGTGTTTCTTACTGTCATTGGATGTGGCTGTTTGTGTAACAGCACAGATAGCAGGACCGAGTGATCTGTGATTTTACACAGGGGAGAGTGACAGGCGGCTTTGTTTACATTAGCCGCCCGCCTGCCTTTCTCCCTCTCTACCCGACGATCGCGAGTGACCGGCGGACATCGGGTCCGCCGGTCACACGCACCGGCATCTTCGGGTACGAGCGGCGGCGGGAGCGCACCTCCGGCGGCGCGCGCTCGCCCCCTATTTGCTCCCAGGCTAGTGACGTACCGGTACGTCACTTTGCCTGGAAGGCAAGTGGTTAAGACTACATTTCAGACCATACTTCCACTGATCAGCCATAACGTTATGACCACTGACAGGTAAAGTCAATAACTTTGATTATCCTATTGTGACGACACCTGTAAGTGGGTGGGATATATTAGGTAGCAAGTGAACATTGTATCGTAAAGTTGATGTGTTGAAAACAGATAAAAAACTGGCAAGCATAAGGATTTGAGCAACTTAACAAGAGCCAACTTGTAATGGCTAGACAAGTGGGTCACATCAGCTCTTGTGGGATGTTTCTGGTCTGCAGTGATCAGGACCTACCACAATTGGTCCTGACAAACCAGAAACAGGGTCATGGCTGGCTAAAGCTCAATAACGCACAGGGGAGTAGGGATGCACCGATATATCGACCGAAAAGAAGGTTATCAGCGTTTTGCCAATAGAAAAAAAAGGTGCAGATAATGGCCGTCGAATATTATCGACTAAAAATAGGAAAAGATCCCAATAATGTCCGTTAATAAATTCATAATCATTTAAAATTCATGATCCTAGTTAAAAGGTTGAATACAAAATATATATACATTTTTTTTTTAAACTCCATTTCGGTATTGGTCTAAGTCCATCCTGAATTTTTGGTCTCGGTCCACAATTTTCATTTCAGTACACCACTACTGGGGAGCGAAGGCTGGTCCGTTTAGTCTGATCCAAAAGAAGAACTACTGTAGCTCATATTGCTGAATAAGAGAATACAGGTTGAACACAATGAGTTTGAAGTGTTGACTTGGCTTCCAAATTCTCTAGATCTCAATCCAATCAATCATCTGTGGGATGTGCTGGAAAAACTATTTGGATCCATGGAGGTACCACATTGCAACTTACAGAACTTAAATGATCAGCTACTGATGGCTTAGTGGCAGATACCACAACATACCTTCAGAGGTTGAGTGGCGCTCATGCCTTGACTGGTTATGGTGCATGATCATAATGTGTTGACTGATCGGTGTGTGTCCACACAAGATTGTGGGAGGATATAAACTCCCCTCACATGTTGCCTTCACCAGTGGCTATTTAGATGAATTCAACTGTAAATTATGCACCAAACATACTCTCCTGTTTAACTGCACAAAATGGGACAAAATGGTCACCCCCCCCCCCCCCCCCAACTGCATATGATGTGATAAACACAGACAGATTTTAAAGCACCACATTGGGGTTGTCCAATAATCTCAGACTTCTGGTAGTTAGTGGTTACAATGCTTACCACCTCTCTCTTCCATGTACACCTGACATTTGGTTATTTTGGTATACCAGACAAAGAATACTGACCACGCTACACTAGAATATTTTTGCAAGAAAGGTTATTTCTAGCTCCTGAAACCATAGCTATCAAATGGAGGAGCCCATCCTCTCCTGCTGTAGCTTAGTGGGAATTCATTGCTTTGTCAGGTTATCCCTTATGAAAAAAAAGAGATGTATGGGAATAGAAACTGTTCCCTAAAATTTCATAAAATGTGGGACCTGTGGTGTAAACCTGCTCACAAGTTTGGGTGATCTCTCTCATTATCTGTAAACCTCTTGGCAGCGTTTTAAAATGAATGAAACGTATATATGTACAGTATTGCACAAAAATTAGTACGCTCTTCACCTTTTTGTAAGTATTTTATTATATCTTTTCATGCAACAACACTGAAGAAATGACACTTTGCTACAATGTAATAGTGAGTGTACAGCTTGTATAACAGTGTAAAATTGCTGTCCCCCTCAAAATAACTCAACACACAGCCATTAATGTCTAAACCGCTGGCGAGAAAAGTGAGTACACCCCTAAGTGAAAATGTCCAAATTGGGCCCAATTCGCCTTTTTCCCTCCCCGGTGTCATGGGACTCAGTGTTACAAGGTCTCAGGTGTGTATGGGGATCAGGTGTGTTAAATTTGGTGTTATCGCTCCCACTCTCTCATACTGGTCACTGGAAGTTCAACATGGCATCTCATGGCAAAGAACGCTCTGAAAAAAAGAATTGTTGCTCTACATAAATATGCCTAGGCTATAAGGAGATTGTCAAGACCCAGAAACTGAGCTGCAGCACAGTGGCCAAGACCATACAGAAGTTTAACAGGACAGATTCCACTCAAACAGGCCTCGTCATAGTAGACCAAAGAAGTTGAGTGCACGTTCTCAGCATCATATCCAGAGGTTATCTTTGGGGAGGGCTGCAGAGGTTGAAGAGGTGGGGGTGGGGGGGTCAGCCTGTCAGTGCTCAGACTGTACACAGCACACTGCATCAAATTGGTCTGCATGGTCGTCTCTTCTGCAGGAAGACTCTTCTAAAGATGATGCAAAGAAAGCCCGCAAACAGTTTGCTGAAGACAAGCAGACAAAGAACATGGATTACTGGAACCATAGCCCATGGTCTGATGAGACCAAGATAAATGTATTTGGTTCAGATGGTGTCAAGCATGTGTGGCGGCAACCAGGTAAGTACAAAGACAAGTGTGTCTTGCTTACAGTCAATCATGGTGGTGGGAGTGTCATGGCGTGGGGCGGCATGAGTGCTGCCTGCACTGGGGAGCTACATTTAATTGAGGGGGGAATCCCAGGTCCTGCCAGTATCCAGCGACTTCACACAGCCATTGAAGAGGAGAGGACCAACATTCCACAGGCCAAAAACAACCTGATCAACTCTATGCGAAGGAGATGTTGCACTGAGTCAGGCAAATGGTGGTCACACCAGATACTGACTGGTTTTTAAGACCCCCCCCCCCCATACAGTAAATCTGCTGAGTGGCCTTTTATTGTGGCCAGCCTAAGGCACACCTGTGCAATAATCATGCTGTCTAATCAGCATCTTGATATGCCACACCTCTGAGGTGGATGGATTATCTCGGCAAAGGAGAAATGCTCACTAACACGGGTTTAGACAGATGGGTGAATATTTGTGAGAAATAGGCCTTTTGTGTAAATACAAAAAGTCTTAGAACTTTGGGTTAAGCTCATGAAAAATGGGGACAAAAATGAAAAAGTGTTGCGTTTATAATTTTGTTCAGTGTAGATATTACTGCAAACTACATACACAATGTGTAAACTTCCCGCACCCAGACCATCCAAGACTAGAATGGTTGAGGTTAACTGCGCAGTGTGCAGGAGACAACAGACATTGCATTGTGCCTTCCTTGAATGTACTCCCTCTGAAGTACTGGAGACTAGGAGGGACAGGATACCCAGGAAATATACGACATATGAGAACCATGTGAGGATCCTGCACTCAAAACAAAAATCCACAGCTTACAGAAAATGAAACAAAAAAATAAAAAAGATGGGGGGCTTTAACAAGTTAGCCACGTTCTGCATGTTAGACAAATATGTTAGAGGTTACTTGCATCTATTAGGATTTACGTTACTTGTTTTTTTCATGACCAAAGTGTGTAAATTGTGGCAAGCCCTGCCCCCTCCAAAAGACAGGAAAATGCCTCTGTGGCCTTGGGTAGATAACCGTTACAAGTTTTTTTTTTTTTTTGTCTATTCCTGGAGCACTGGTTTCGCGATAACTGGCCACATGCATCTCATTTTCCATATAACAAACGTGAGTCATTCAAAAGTCCCCAGCACATGACATACATACAAAATTAGAATAGAAAAAAAAAAAAAGAAGGAGCTGTACCATTTACTCAACAAGACAATTTCAATGATGCAAGTCACACATAGATTTTCATTTGGTGTACTTTTAAAAATAAAATAATATAGGCAACGTGTGAGTGCTGAAGTACGGACTATTGGTTGATTGAAATCAATGACACTGCATGTCACATTAAGGCCTCATACACTTTGGACACTTTTTCTGCTGCTCCTCGGGGCATTTGGCATTTTTTTCTACCTCTAATTGCCCCTGCATGTTAGCCCATGTATCCCTGCACACATAGGAGTCTAAGAGCCCTTTCACACTGAGGCGCTTCCAAACTGCCAGTAAAACACTGAGCGCTTTCGAAGAGCTTTTCATGCGCTTGCCATTCATTTCAGAGGAGAGGGGTATTTTTTAGAAGCTTTTTTAGCACTTCAAACATGTTCCAAAGATGCCCCACCAGCGCACCGCCCCAATGTGAAAGCATTCATTGATTTTAGAGGGAATAGGTTTTCTTGAGCTTTTCAGGCACCTTAGTGTGAAAGGGGTCTAAAAAGGAGTTTAGAGGCAGAAAAAAAAACAAAAAAAAAAAATAAAAACACCACAGCATTAGAGCTGCACGATTCTGGCCAAAATGAGAATCACGTTTTTTTTGCTTGGAATAAAGATCACGATTCTCTGTGTAACATCTTTTACATTATAAAAAAAATTGTGATATCTTTACGGTTTTGTTTTATTTTTTTATTCATTAAAGTGTATTAATTGCGTTTGAAAGACTGCTGCGCAAATACAGTGTGACATAAAAATTTACAACAATCACCATTTTATTCTGCAGGGTCTCTGCTAAAAAAAAAAATATATAAATGTTTGGGGGTTCTAACTACTTTTCTAGGAAAAATAAACTGATTTAACTTGCAAGCAACAAGTGTAGGAAAAAGGTTTAGTCTTTAAGAGGTTAAACTTCCTTCCTCCAAGATACAATGTAATCATTTGTGTTTACAGTTCAGTGGGAGACTAATGCTGATAGGCTTTTGCGGGAGGCTCTTTTTTTTTTTTTTTTTTTTTTGACAGCTGCTCCCTCATAGCTATGTAAAGAATCGAGCAAGTGTCATGTTAAGATCGTCAGGGGGAGTGAATCTCGATTCGGTTACGATTAATCGTGCAGCTCTACACAGCATGTATGCCCAGAAGCGGCAGTTTTGGCACAAGATTTGGCAGAAAAAAAAACACTTGACACTTGTAAATTTATTTAAAGTGTTTATGCGCATTTAGCGCTCGAGCATAAATTAATCTCAATGGCCAGAATAAATAACTATTCTGGCCAACAAAATGAATTAACGCCCAAGCGCTTAATGCGCCTGAACACATTACAGGAGTTTACAGCTGTCAAGTATTTTTTATTTTTTTTTGCCAAAACTTTGCTGCCAGGAGGAAAGTTGTCTAGGAGAGTTGCAAAACGTCCAGTGTGCATGAGACCTATATGCAAAATGTGTATAAGGCCATATATGGATGAGAATGTGGCCGGTTCTGCAGGGACTGGACAAATTTCCATTCATCTATGACCATTCCCTCTACACAGAGAGAGAACTTGATCTCATGATCAGCTTCTCTCAAACCGGATTATTAGAAAATTCAGCTGCAGCACTGATCACTGCATTCTGATAGTGGAGGAGTCCTGCTGTCAAAATATGAGAATTCCCTCATCCACCTCAATTTTGTGGATGGGGAAATCTATTCTTTTCTGTGATCAGCTAGCTAGCTGATCAAAAAAGCACATATTTCAATGGCCAGCTTTGTTCCAGAACAAAGCTAAAGTGCAGTAATCCATAACAACCATTAAAAATACATTTCATAGATATCAGATCATACAAAAGATTCTGACTGGTTGCTCTATGTACTGGGCTTTGACCCCCTCTTCCCAAGACCAGGGCATAATTCCTACCCACTCACACAATTAAAATGTTCACAAACCCTGTTGCTGGGGTAAAATTTTGCCTCCTCTCACACTGTTGAAAGGGCACTATTCCTCCCTCTCTAATGCAAACAATGCAGCGTTATTGCTACCACAGACACCACCATGGGGGCATTTCTTCCTCCTCCTATGGACCCTAGGCACTACTTTTTTACTCCCACTGACCACTAAGCCATCGTTCTATCCTACTTACCATTGACTCTGGGGTATTTTCTACACCCATTACCATAATCTGGCCCCCTTAAAGTCTGAGGGTCAGTGAACTGTTTTTTTGTTTAGAAAGTTTGGGCATCCCCTCTTAAATGGAGGACAATGAAAAACAGTGGGACAAAATCTCCTCTAACGTTTATTAGAATATTGTTGGTATGATGAAAAACAATATACAGTGCCTTGCAAAAGTATTCACCCCCATTGACTTTTTACCTATTTTGTTACATTACAGCCTTACGTTTAATGTTTTGTTAATCTGAATTTTATATGATGGATCAGAACACAATAGTCTAGGTTAGTGAAGTAAACGGAATAACCTATACACATAAAACTATTTTTTGGCATGTGCGTATGTATTCGTATGCATATGTATTCACCCCCTTTGTTATGAAGCCTTTAAAAAGCTCTGGTGCAACCAATTACCTTCAGAAGTCACATAATTTGTGAAATGATGTACACCTGTGCGCAATCTAAGTGTCACATGATCTGTCATTACATATACACACTTTCTTTGAAAGGCCCCAGAGGCTGCAACACCTAAGCAAGAGGCACCACTAACCAAACACTGCCATGAAGACCAAGGAACTCTCCAAACAAGTAAGGGACAATGTTGTTGAGAAGTACAAGTCAGGGTTAGGTTATACAAAATATCCAAAGCTTTGATGATCCCCAGGAGCACCATCAAATCCAAATGGAAAGAACATGGCACAACCGCAAACCTGCCAAGAGATGGCTTCCCAACAACGGACTGGGCAAGGAGGGCATTAATCAGAGACCTAAGGTAACCTTGGAGGAGCTGCAGAGTTCCACAGCAGAGACTGGAGTATCTGTACATACAGTAGGACGACAATAAGCCGTACGCTCCATAGAGTTGGACTTTATGGCAGAGTGGCCAGAAGAAAGCCATTACTTTCAGCAAAAAACAGAATGGCACGTTTTGAGTTTGCGAAAAGGCATGTGGGAGACTCCCAAAATGTATGGAGGAAGGTGCTCTGGTCTGATGAGACGAAAATTGAACTTTTCGGCCATCAAAGAAAATGCTGTCTGGCGCAAACCCAACACATCCAATCACAAAAATAACACCATCCTCACAGTGAAACATGGTGGTGGCAATATCATGCTGTGGGGATGTTTTTCAGCAGCCGGGACTGGGAAACTGGCCAGAGTTGATGGAAAGATGGATGGTGCTAAATACAGTGATATTCTTGAGCAAAACCTGTACCACTCTGTACGCGATTTGAGGCTAGGACAGATGTTCACCTTCCAGCAGGACAATGACCCCAAACACACTGCTAAAGCAACACTTGAGTGGTTTAAGGGGAAACATGTAAATGTGTTGGAATGGCCTAGTCAAAGCCCAGACCTCAATCCAATAGAAAATCTGTGGTCAGACTTAAAGATTGCTGTTCACAAGCGCAAACTATCCAACTTGAAGGAGCTGGAGCAGTTTTGCAAGGAGGAATGGGCAAAAATCCCAGTGGTAAGAAGTGGCAAGCTCATAGAGACTTACCCAAAGAGACTTGGAGCTAGGATTGCCGCAAAAGGTAGCTCTAACAAAGTATTGACTTTTGGGGGGTGAATAGTTATGAACATTGACTTTTTCTGTTATTTTGTCCTATTTGTTTGCTTCACAATAGGAAAAAAAAAAAAAAACACATCTTCAAAGTTGTGGGCATGTTCTGTAAATTAAATGATGCAAATCCTCAAACAATCCATGTTAATTCCAGGCTGTGAGGAAACAAACACAAAAAATGCCAAGGGGGGTGAATACTTTTGCAAGGCACTATATTTATTTTTTTATATATTATATATATTTACAAACATGCATACATATATATATATATACACATACACATATACATATACACACACACACGCACTACGCTGTCCTATTTTACCATCTAGGCAAAATATTCAAGTATCTTGGAGACAGCTTGATTGTATAAAGCAGGGGTGTCCAACCCTCTGGGCCACACATAAAACACACTAACAATAAGGATAGCTGATGAGTAGAAAAAGTCGAGCAGATCACAAGTTAACGCTGACTGATATAGATAGATAATGTTCCGAGTAATAAAAGATTTTCTACTCCTTTTTTACTCAATGGACACAATGCTCTTTAAATCATAACTACTGGGTTATATCGCCTCCTCCGGAAGTAGGACTAGGCAGAACATAGAAACACTTGGCTACGCCCATGGGCCGTCATCAGCTGGTATATAACCCCAGCGCTGCTATAGCCATTCAGGTTTAATAGCAAGCAGTATTAGAAGAAATCAAAAAAAACTCCTTAGAGGGGTGGGTGCTGTGTCCATCAATTAAATTGATTTTAATGTGAGTAAAAAATCCCATTTTCTCTTTCGGTCATCAACAGCACAGCGCTCCTTAAATCATAACTACTTGGACGTTCAAAAGCTGTGCCAAAAAGAAAATGAGAGATGGGCAAAATAACCCAAGGCTAAAAACGAGCAATAACTGGGTGACAGGGGTTCAACCAGGATACAGGAGCCCCATCTGAAAAAAAACTTTTCAAGAAAAAAACACCTCTCAAGAGGGAACAGCCCCCCTAAACAGGAGCCTGCAAACCCTTGCGGCCAAAAGCAGCATCAGCGGATGCCAAATCATCAACTTTATAGAATTTGGTGAAAAGTATTCCCCGACGACCAAATGGCCACCTTGCAAACCTGAGATATTGGCGCTTGATGACGTAAGGCCCAAGATGAACTAAGCGCCCGAGTAGAATGCACCGTGACAGGGAAAGGAGGAACCTGACCTTTAATAGACTAGGCCTGAGCCAGTGTCTGTTTGATCCATCTAGAGATGGTAGCTGAAGAATGCGGCCAGCCCTTTTCTTGTTTCAAATGCAAGTCAGAGACCACTTAGGGCAGGGATGATGGAAATAGGGAGTATGACAGGATAGTGCCGCCAACTCATATCCTGCAGGCTGAGGTAATAGCCACCAAGAATACTACCTTCTGGGGCAAATTAGGCAAGGGAATCTCCCGAATAGTCTCAAATGGAGGTTTCTGGAGAACAGAGAGCGCCAAGTTTGAATCCAATGGCGGCAAAAAAGACCATCCATGTGGAGCCACGTCAAACCCCCTGAATGAATGTACGAACTAAAAAGTGCCTGGCTTTGGGTGGCTGAAAGAAGATTGCCAAGGCAAACACCTGGCCCTTGATGGTACTTAATGTCAACTTCTGCTCGCCCCATTGAAGAAAGGCTAAGATCCAAGGCACAGAAAAGAAGCGAGGATGAGCGCCAATCAACTCACACCAAGGAATGTACGCTTTCCATGTACGGTGGTATATCTTCCTGGAAGTGGACTTCCTCGCCTTCACCATAGTAGGGATCACTGATCCGGACAAACCTCTATGCCTCAGTATCTGGCTTTCAATAGCTAAGCTATTATAGCCAGCGACTGTAAAGCAGGATGGTAGATCAGCCCATTGGCTAACTGGTCCTCTCTGAGAGGTAGCCTCCTAGGGACGTTTACAGCCACTAGAATGATTGGAAGAACCTCGATCTTGAATCCTCGCAGGAACCGTGGCTTGAGCCGAGGATGATACTGGCCTTACAGTGCCCCTAGGGTGTCTAAGGTGTCTGCCAGAGGGACCCGTGACCTCGCCATGAACCTTGGTATCCTCCTGTAGAGCCGAACCTGCTGAAGGAGCTGCATGCAGGACTGTGCACACAGAACTGTCTTGAAGGTGGATACCACCAGACCCAGAGCCTGTATGCAAGTCGGGAGAGAGAACTGTGTGTGACAGCAACCGGTGAATCACAGCCTGTGGTATCCGGAGTTTGTCCAGAGAAAGGACTACCCTGGTCAGAATTAAAACCAGACCTAGGTAATTAAAATGACCTGGACAGGTATGGGGGGGACCTTAGGTAGTTCCGACGTCACCTGAACCTTTGCAGGAATTATATTCGCACAAAGAGACCCGAAATGGATAAACTTTGCCCTCATTTTTTGGTACCCCCAAAAGGATTATTTTGTGGATACCCTTGATGCTCACGAAGGAAGATGACCCCCCCCCCCCATCTCCGTTATGGGTGAGGGCAGACCTTCATGCTGAAGGGGTCTTGACTGCGGGTCCAGAGAAGCCAGCTCTAGGCTTTTCAGACCAAGGTTGCTTGGAACCTCCCAGGGAAGACTTGAAAGATCTATTTCCCTTGTCTACAACCCCAAGAGCACAAAATAATTTTACATGGACTGAGAACTGAGAAGGAGGGCCCATGTTTGGGACAGTGCTCCTTCCCTTTCCTAGGCAGTGGCAGGAAGGTACTCTTCCCCCCCCCCCCCTGTGAGACCCTTAATGAGGTCATCCAAAGTAGCCCCAAACAGACGATCGCCTTGAAAAGGGCAGATCAAGGAGAGGTTTCTTAGAGGCTTGGTCTACAGACCAATTCTTAAGCCACAGCACGCGCCTAATCACCACCGCTGAAACAGAAAGCTTGGACAGCACCGGAGCTGTATCCAAAGATGCATCACAAATAAACTGCAGGCCGCCCACCCCCACCTTGATCAACTGGTCTGCTAAATCAACATAAGCAGTTGGAACCTGCTCACTCTCCAGGCCCTGGCGCAAAAGCTTGGGTCTGAGACACCAGGGCTGAGGCCTAGACTGGTTGCAAAGCGGAACCAGCCATAGTAATCATGCTGTGCGCCACAGCCTCAGCTTTACGGTCAGCCAGGTCTTTAACTGACAGGGATTCCTCTACTGGGATCATGGTTGCCTTTTTCAACCTGAAAACAGGAGGCTCCACCACTGGTGGGCTAGACTACTTTTTTAAAAGGGATTCCTCAAAGAGGTAATGAGAAACGTTTGGGGACCACAAAGGAAAGGGTTACAATAGTTGCTCCCATTTCTTATAGCTAAACCTGCCAAAATAAGGACGATAAGGAAACACCTTAGCTGTGCGAGTGGACTTGTGTGTACCTAAAGACACAGCCACGTTCTCCATTTTTAAAGTCTCACGCACTGCAGTAATAAGTGCTTTGTCAGTCAACCCTGGAAGAATCATCCTATTAGATGGATTGGGGGGGGGGGGGGGGGTGTGGTATCAAGTCCCCCTGGACAGGCCACGTCCATGGCGGCACCAGGCTTAGAATCCGATGAGACAGACTTAACAGGAGAAGGCGGGGGATGCTTCCTCCTTGGTCTCTGCCCACACACCACTTCCACCCCGGGATACCAAGGACTGTAGGACCGCCATCAGTGCAACCATGGGGAGCTGGGGTTCCGAGGGAACTGCCACCTCCATGAGGGGGTGAGTGGGGGAGATGTGACTCTGAGGCTTCATCAGGATAAGGGAGACCCTGCAGCACAAAAGGTTTTTAGGCACTACTTAAAGAGCCCCCTATTGCTCAGGGTACCTATTAGAGAGGATGTAGTAGCAATTCTCAATGAATTCTCAAGGCGCTCAAATATTTTGGTTCTAATTCTGCTCTTTGTGTGCTTTTTTTTCACATTCTTACAGGAAAGTGTTTGATACACCATATCCAATCATGTGCTACAGTAAGAACACAATACAGAATAATATGCATGTGCATAAGGGGCAAACCATACACTGATCAAATATATGGGACTAGGTGTGAGCAAAACACAGCATTTTTACTTTAAACAGAAAGAGAGAAGAGATCGGCGATATTAAGAGCAAGTGGAAACTGGGAAGAAACTAAGGAAAGGCAGGCGAAGGGAAAAAAAAAAAAAGGGGGGGGTGTAAAATGTGTAGGGCGAGAAGGGAGGGTAGTTGCTATCCTGACATATGCAGAGCCAAATGTTGAGCTAGGAGCCGTTGCTCCCCAGAACCATTATTCCATTAGGGTATTCCATTATGGTCTTGCACTCATCTGAATACACAAACATGTTCCAATGGAGCCATGTTTTGGAGTACCATTCTCATCTACCCTGAGCAGTTAGCATTAGGGTCTCCATCTTGTTGATGTCTTCCACCTTATGGAGCCAAAATGAGATAGAAGGTGGGTTCGGGTCTCTCAAACCTAAGGCATTACAGGCTTGGGAAGCATTAAAGGTGACGTAGGAACCGGATAGTCTGTAAATGGTTGGAAGATTCTGCTCACCTCCTACCACAAATGTTCCATTCGCGGAAATGACCAGAAAATATGGAGGAACATGGCCAGGGGAGGACTGGGAAGGGGGGCTGGGTGGCAATTGCCCCCTGGGCCACTCTGATACTGGGTAAAAAGGCCACACTCAGGGCTGGACAAATGTAGGGGCCAGACACTGTATATAGCTGCTGGTCGCTGCTACACAATGTAATATTTGCAGAGCTGCAGCGGCACGGTATGAGTGTGTAGAGTACGCTCCTGTACCCGGCTGGCACAATACTAACATGGTCACTTCCCTGTCAGGCAGAGTGATCTCCATCCGACAGGAGCTTCCTAGGCCCCACCTGGCGTGATGTCATGTATTTTTGTTAAACCTTCTTTTTTGCTATTAACATTAAATTAGGTTACCACATTGCATTATGTTTGTCTTGATTCATAACATCAATATCTGTTATGAAACCAGGTGGGCATGGATGGTGAGCTGATTTGATGGTTCAATGGGCCACTTGACTGGGCTTGCCCCCCAGGCCTAAGGCTGCCAGCACTCCCCTGCCCATGGCACTTCCAGAAACAATCAGAAGCTTCAGGGGAATATCAGCACACAACCGAAGGAATGTGATACCATCTAGAGAGCAACTTGAACTTGCTTTCTTGAATGTGGGTGCATATGGATGACTTCAGGGCAAAGTGGACGAGCCTGCTGCACTGATCTGTCGAGAAGGTCCTATCAAGCACTGCTTCCAATTTACAGATACAAGATAGTGTGAAGTTGTCTGGTGAAACCACCAAAAGGGAGTATATTTTGCAGAGGGAGTGGGGTAGGGCTCAACTGTCCACACAACATGTCCTAAATGTCAGTGGGCGCTGGAACTGCACCGGGGAGCCTAACGCACAAAAAAAAAAAAAAATCATGGAATTGCAGTGCTTTCCAGAAATCCAGGGCAAAGGGCCTAGTCGGGTGCATTAGGGTCGAGATCGAAGGTCAGGCACCTGTGGTAAGAAAGTTAGAGTCCTGAAAGCAAGCAGAGTAAAACCTATGAAACGCCATATCTTTCAAACCCGGAGGAAAGTTTGGATTTCCCAGAATGGGAAACAAGGGGAATGGCCCGAAGACACGGCAGGGTTGCGGCACAATGCAAAACAGATACGAAGTGCCCTTCATGTGCTTGATCCTTGAAAATAGTTGCTCACAAATACAGGTGCGGCTAAAAACTGATGACATGAATAAGGCACGATTATTAAGGATGGGAAATTTTTCTTTGGGAAGATAAAACTTAAAAAAAAGTCCTGAAAAAAGGACACTGTCAAATTCTAAAAAAAAAGTAAAAAACCTCAAAACATTTTAAACTAATTTTACAATTTTGTGTTGGGCCACATTCATAGCCATCTTGAGCACCCCCGATATAAAAAATCCCCTTTGGGTGACATACAGCATACACAACCCTCAAAAGAGACAATAATAAAGTCAGAAATATTCCAGTCAGTTGAAAAATACTTGTGACTGATGAGCAAGTGTTTCATATCTCCACAGGAAACTGAAGGCTCTCTTTGCACATGTTTGAGTTTAGCCATCACTACCCATGAATGATTCAGTGATTTTAGTGTTCCTCCAAATGATGTTCGAATGTCCAAAGACACTATAGATTAGGGGTGTTACACACTTGATCTCTGGTTTAGAATACTCTGTCTTTTTGTTGTCAGTGTGACAGCCATAAGAAAATATTTAACAAACTGCACTGAGCATTTAGCCTCAAGTCACAAAGGTCTATTGTAACCTCTTCCCTACGCAGAAAATGAAAGTCACTACAGCATATGATCCTACAGTCTGATTGTTGAAAAACAGGCTACAAGTAGAGCTGAATACTGGATGCAGACATCTCCACCAGGTCCTCAATGATCCCAAAATGCGACAGTTACTAAAACCAGGGTATTAAATGGACAAATTCAGTAACAAGCCGTAATAAGACCTTTCTGGTTAGGCTTTTCTTGGATTATGAAACAGTTTATTAACCAAGATGATTATGTAGATTATAAGCTCTAATGAGCAGGGCCTTCTCACTCCTCTTGTATTGAATTGCATTGTAACTACTGTCTGCCTTCATGTTGTAAAGTGCTGCGCTATATACTGTAAATCCTGTATAATAAAAAAGCATGCAAGTCAACAAGTAGAAATGCACAGGTTCAGTGGCAGCAACACAGTTACACCACACACAAACCTATAAATATACCGAAAATAGGTTTAAACATTGTCCATACATTTTTACTAAAAATTACTAAATTTTGTAGTCCTGATTTTTATTGAAGAGCTCCAAGCCCCCCCCCCCCCCCCCCAAATACCGTAGCTGCTGACTTTTAATATAAGGACTCTTACCTGTCCAGGGACCCACGATGCCCTCACCAGACTCTTCAATTGGCGGCTTCACAGCCGGTTTCCTACAGTGCATGCACAAGCTGCTCCGTGCTTTGTGAATTGTCCTGTAGTATTCTGGGACCTGTGATGTGTCCCAGAGCACTACGGGGGGGGGGGGGGGGGGTGAACCTTTGGCTCCGATCGCTGTAGCTCATCTGATCGGAAGTGGGAGCGGGTACCTGGTAAAACCAGGTCCGGATGCAAACAAGCAAAACGTCCCCTTTTGTGTAAAGTTCCGCTTTAAATTGGTTTACCCTTTTAGTGTATCTGTGATACACACACACGCTATATACAGTATCTCACAAAAGTGAGTACACCCCTCACCACTTTGCAAATATATTATATATCTTTTCATGCGACAACACTGAAGAAATGACACTTAGTACAGCTTGTGTAACAGTGTAAATTTGCTGTCCCCTCAAAATAACTCAAAACACAGCCATTAATGTCTAAACCGCTGGCAACAAAAGTGAGTACACCCCTAAGTTAAAATGTCCAAAATTGGGCCCAAAGTGTCAATACTTTGTGTGCCCACCATTTTTTTTCCAGCACTGCCTTAACCCTGTTAGGCATGGAGTTCACCAGAGCTTTACTGGTTGCCACTGGAGTCCTCTTCCACTCATCCATGACAACTTCACAGAGCTGGTGGATGTTGTTAGAGACCTTGCACTCCTCCACCTTCCGTTTGAGGATGGTCCACAAATGCTTAATAGGGTTTAGGTCTGGAGACATGCTTGGCCAGTCCATCACCTTTACCCTCAGCTTCTTTAGCAAGGCAGTGGTTGTCTTGGAGGTTTGTTTGGAGTCATTAGGTTGGAATACTTCACAGCGGCCCAGTTTTCGAAGGGAGGGGATCATGCTCTACTTCAGTATGTCACAGTACATGTTGGCATTCATGGTTCCCTCAATGAATTTTAGCTCCCCAGTGTTGGCGGCACTCATGCAGCCCCAGACAATGACACTCCCACCACTATGCTTGACTGAAGACAAAACACACTTGTCTTTGTACTCCTCACCTGGTTGCCGCCACACACGCTTGACACCATCTGAACCAAGTATATCTTGGTCTCATCAGACCACAGGACATGGTTCCAGTAATCCATGCCCTTAGTCTGCTTGTGTTCAGCAAACTGTTTGCGAGCTTTCTTCATCATCATCTTTAGAAGAGGCTTCCTTCTGGGACGACAGTCATGCAGACCAATTTTATGCAGTGTGCGGCGTAACCTCTGGATATAACGCTGTGCACGTGCAGTCAACTTCTTTGGTCGACAATAGTGAGGCCTGTTCTGAGTGGAACCTGTCCTGTTAAACCGCTGTATGGTCTTGGCCACCGTGCTGCAGCTCCGTTTCAGGGTCTTGGCAATCTTCTTATAGCCTAGGCCATCTTTATGTAGAGCAACAATTATTTTTTTCAGATCCTCCGAGATCTTTGCCATGAGGTGCCACGTTGAACTTCCAGTGACCAGTAAGAGAGTGAGAGCGATAACACCAAACTTAACACACCTGCTCCCCATTCACACCTGAGACCTTGTAACACTAACAAGTCACATGTCACCAGGGAGAGAAATGGCTAATTGGGCCCAATTTTGACATTTTCACTTAGGGGTGTACTCGCTTTTGTTGCATCTCACTTTTGTGAGATACTGTGTGTGTGTATATTATATATATATATATATATATATATATATATATATATATATATATATATATATATATATATATATATATACACACATACACACACACATACAATGTCTGTTCTTTTGCCCATCCTAATCTAATCTTTTCCTTTTATTGGCCAGTCTCAGATATGGTTTTTTCTTTGCCACTCTGCCTAGAAGGCCAGCATCCCGGAGTCGTCTCTTCGCATAGACGTGGAGACTGGCATTTTGCGGGTACCATTTAATGACCTGTGAGGTGTCTATTTCTCAAACTAGAGACTATAATGTACTTGTCCTCTTGCTTAGTTGTGCACTGGGCCTCCCACTTCTCTTTCAATTCTGGTTAGAGCCCGTTTGTGCATTTTTCTGAAGGGAGTAGTATACACCGTTATAGGAAATCTTCAGTGTCTTGGCAATTTCTCACATGGAATAGCCTTCATTTCTCAGAAAAATAATACTGTCGAGTTTTAGAAGAAAGTTCTTTTTCTGGCCATTTTGAGAGTATAATCGAACCAACAAATGCTGATGCTCCAGATATTCAACTAGCTCAAAGGAAGGCCGGTTTTATAGCTTCTCTAATCAGCACAACAGTTTTCAGCTGTGCCAACTAGCCTTTGTCTTTAAAGACGATGAGCCAACACAATGTACCATTAGATCACAGGAGTGATGGATAGAGGTGTGTGTATATATATATATATATATATATATATATATATATATATACACACACACACACACACACACAGTACATTGAGAAAGTATTCAGCCCCTTTGAACTTTGACCTTTTGCCACATTTCAGGCTTCAAAGATATAAAACTGTAATTTTTTGTGAAGAATCAACAAGTGGGACACAATCTTGAAGTGGAACGAAATTTATTGGATATTTCAAACTTTAACAAATAAAAAACTGAAAAATTGGGCGTGCAAAATTATTCAGCCCCCTTAAGTTAATACTTTGTAGCGCCACCTTTTGCTGCGATTACAGCTCTAAGTCGCTTGGGGTATGTCTCTATCAGTTTGGCACATCGAGAGACTGAAATTTTTGCCCATTCCTCCTTGCAAAACAGCTCGAGCTCAGTGAGGTTGGATGGAGAGTGTTTGTGAACAGCAGTTTTCAGTTCTTTCCACAGATTCTCGATTGGATTCAGATCTGGACTTTGACTTGGCCATTCTAACACCTGGATATGTTTATTTGTGAACCATTCCATTGTAGATTTTGCTTTATGTTTTGGATCATTGTCTTGTTGGAAGACAAATCTCTGTCCCAGTCTCAGGTCTTTTGCAGACTCCATCAGGTTTTCTTCCAGAATGGTCCTGTATTTGGCTCCATCCATCTTCCCATCAATTTTAACCATCTTCCCTGTCCCTGCTCAAGACAAGCAGGCCCAAACCATGATGCTGCCACTACCATGTTTGACAGTGGGGATGGTGTGTTCAGGGTGATGAGCTGTGTTGCTTTTATGCCAAACATAACGTTTTGCATTGTTGCCAAAAAGTTCAATTTTGGTTTCATCTGACCAGAGCACCTTCTTCCACGTTTGGTGTGTCTCCCAGGTGGCTTGTGGCAAACTTTAAACAACACTTTTTATGGATAGCTTTAAGAAATGGCTTTCTTTTTGCCACTCTTCCATAAAGGCCAGATTTGTGCGACTGATATACGACTGATTGTTGTCCTATGGACAGAGTCTCCCACCTCAGCTGTAGATCTCTGCAGTTCATCCAGAGTGATCATGGGTGAGTGATGCATCTCTGATCAGTCTTCTCCTTGTATGAGCTGAAAGTTTAGAGGGACGGCCAGGTCTTCGAGATTTGCAGTGGTCTGATACTCCTTCCATTTCAATATTATCGCTTACACAGTGCTCCTTGGGATGTTTAAAGGTTGGGAAATCTTTTTGTATCCAAATCCTGCTTTAAACTTCACCACAACAGTATCTGGGACCTGCCTGGTGTGTTCCTTGTTCTTCATGATGCTCTCTGCGCTTTAAACGGACCTCTGAGACTATCACAGTGCAGGTGCATTTATACGGAGACTTGATTACACACAGGTGGATTCTATTTATCATCATTAGTCATTTAGGTCAACATTGGATCATTCAGAGATCCTGAGAAACAGAGAGGTAAAGCCGCTCAGGTGTGTGTCTAAAACCTGGTGCAGGTCGGATCCGTTGTCCAGAAACATGAGAGGTTTGAAATGTAAGACCGCACTCTGGTTGGTATTTTGTTGAAATCAAAAAAGCAGACAGACTTTTTTTTTTTTTTTTTAAAGCCCGTGGTGTGTGAAACACACTCAAAAGACTTACACCCGGTGCATAAAAAAGTGCACACACGCAAACGTGGACACACAAAAAGTGCACAAGGCGTACACATGGCCCTCCTCCGAAGAGGAAGGGCCCTGACCCTGATCCCCCGGGGCGCGAAGCTCCTGACAGGGACTGAGGTACTCACTTTGGTCCACCCAGCCAAAGCCGGGCAGACCCCATTCTTCAGGGGGACTGCCGAAACAGCCCACCCCGAGTACTAGGTGGGGCTCCCCCGAAGGGAGACCCCATGGCAGAGGGTGAACTAAGCCAAAAGGCCATATCCACCCCCAACCTTACAGGGCAGGCCCGAGGACCTACGCCATCCAAGTCGTGCAAGTGCTCAACCAAATGGGACAAACGTAACACACAACAAAGAAAAACAGAGTGGGGAAAAGGGAAGTGGAGAAGTGCAGGGTAGTGCCTAAGTGCAAGACCTCAGCAGGCCCCCCGGCCAGGAATAAAAAATTCCTCTGGTGTTGGCCAAAAGGCCCACCCCAAGAGGCAGGTGCTTGAAAAAGTGTGATGGTGCAGTGACCAAGGTGCCACAAAAACTCAGGTGAGCTGCCCCTCACCAGTGAGATTGAGGCACCCCTGGGCTGCCACCCCAGGGGCACATACACCACGGGCTCTTTCGGTCTCAGCCCCTGGCCAGACCCAGTGTAGCCCTTCCTGTCAGGAGGCCAGGAATGCAGACAGCTCAGGGAGAGCCCAACCTCAAGGTATAGAAAATGGCCCCCTTCTAGCCAAATTCACCCAAGAGGAAGGGCCCTTCCCCTCACCATCCGCACTCCCACCAATTACATCCAGGAGCAGTACTAACCGTGGTCGCCCGGCTTTCCCACTCCCTTCAAACTGACAGGGGCGGACCCATTCAAATCAGGAAGGCATTGGAACCATCCGGCTTTCTCTGGTTTGGCCTACTCCAGTCCCCCGGTTGTTCCGGGGCGCCCTGGTTAACTTCGGCCACCACCGATACTAACCTTCCGGTTCCATTCCAACACTGATAAGAACAGATACTACACTTGATCTTAGCCAAAAGGCCGAGAAGTAGCAAGAACCTCTGGGACATTATGTTTTGGTCCATCTGATGCCACCAGGTTGCACCTCAGTCTGTTCAGCTCAGTGATGCCCTGGTCCAGATCTGTGAGGAAATATCCCAGTACACAACCCGACTCAAAAGAAGCATGCCTCGATGTTGTCAGACATGCACACAAGCACATGGGGGCCATACAAACTACTGAGTACCACTTTCAGTTGCTGCAATGAAATTTCAACAAAATGGACTAGCCTGCTGCATATTTTTTCACTTTGATTTTTGGGGTGTCTGACTTTAGCCCTCTGTAGGATGAGAATTTTAATTTCCATTAAACAATGTGGCATCCTGTCGTTCCTAACACACTCCCCCGTCCATATCCGTATAGATATCCATCATGATATTTTTCCTCATTGAGATTTGATGTGTTTTCAAAGTGTTCCGTTAAGTGTGTGTGTGTAATGATATTTGCACGGTGCTCATCTTTAAATTAGACAGTCACAGAAATTCATTCAATTGGATATAAAAAGACAATTCTTACTTGTGATGAAGTTCAGCTCTTCCTCACTGGTTATGCTGAGTAAATCTGCCCCCTGGCTTTTACAAGACACATAGGCCTCCTTCCACCTGAGGCTAGACTGGATATTGAACTGGTAGCATTGCTGCAGTGTGGAGTTTTCTGTCCAAGTATGATTACAATCAGGCACTTAAACATAAAAAGAAAAGCAACATTTTAAAGATCATACAGCAGAATCTATGGAAAGGCTTGGTATCATAAATCATGACTTGTGACAACTGTAAGACAGATGGAATCACTCATTAGGCAATCCCAAATGCAGGGCTTGTCAAAATTTCTTGTTACCATTTCACCAAATGCATTGCAAGAAAACAGCGAACCGACAAATCTAAAAAGGACCGGTCTTCAAGCATTACGCACAGTGGTAAACACCTGGGTGCGACCTAATGTGAGGGGTGTGATTATATTAGGCAAAGTTTCACTTTCTCCAAGTTGCTATGGAAAGTTTTCATTGTTTTTCGGTGCTGCCCACTGGTCTATCCACTGTTAATATGCACACACAACTAAAGGCCATCAGACTGCCACAAAAGACTGGCAGACTTCTCCCAGTTATAGAGAGTTATACACAATAAAGCAGTATTAAAACTAAAACTTTATAATATTATTTTATTCTTTGATGCAATGGCTGAATTAGTTTCTTTTTTTAGGGTTTCTTTCTTTTCATCTGGTTATCCAGACAGCAAGTCTGTTTTTCCAAAAGAAAAAGCTCTCTTCCAGATGTATCGGTTTACAGGGCTGAGGCAAACCATTCAATGCTGACAGGGGTGTTTAGGATGAATATCTTTCATTTATGAAAAACGTGTCCAAAAAAGGAAAATTCAATTTGCTGTAACTGCTTATAAAGTGTGAGCTGATGTTTTGCTTCAGCTTGTTAGTGTATTTAAATCTGCTATTACATCTACATCGCCCAGACTGACAATGCTGCTTTTAAAAAGGTGCCCCTGTGCTCTTTCATCCAGAGTGGTGTGTTACTGGCCAGATCACCAGGTGAAAAATAGGAAAAAGCCTAAAAAAGAAAAATACAGCCAACACATCTAAAACCTTGGTAAGCTGCAATATATGACATTTTTGGTTTTGGGTGTAATACTGCTTAACTGCAGCCTCCAGCATACATCAAGTAGATGGGCTTGTTTAGGTGGATCGGAATGTCCAATCCGGTTTGCACTTTCGGGAAACTGTGCCTATGTGTCTAGTGATCGCTTCAACAACGGACAGATCTCACAGAGGTTGTGGAAATCTGGCTACAGATGGTGTGGATGAGATTTTGACAGCCGAACCATTTTTATTGAAAAAAAAAAAAAAAAACACACACACAAGCATATGTATAGATCTGTTCTCCTTTGACACATTCTCATCTAACCCAAAATGGCAGTAATAAGTGTTTATTTGTTTGTGGATTTTTATTTTTAAAGTGGATCAGGTTGAGTTTGGGTTTATAGATGCAGTCCAACCCTCCACTACAGTACACGGCTTTTCAGGAAAATCTTTCTAAATCGAATAATCTCTACAATTAGGCCCTGAAACAATTTAGTAGAGGTATGAATACTTATTTAACACCTGAGCTCAGAGATCAAAAAATATATATACTCAATAATCAAGAATATTAGCTGTGGTGTCTAAAACCTGATGTGTATGCATTCAATTTCGTACTTAATCACAGCGCCTAAACCATCACAAAATTATACCAAATAATACAAAATTATAAAGTCCAATATAGTGCATTAGGGTGGATTTGATTTAAATCACAATTTAAATCATGATTTAAATCACTAGTAAAAAGACTTGATTTAAATCATATTTTTAAAGAGCAACTGTCATCTCTGTCCTGCAGCGGCTCCTCCTTTGACCCGCTGTTGTCTCACGACAGTCCCATTCACTTTAATGGGACTGCTGGTAATGCGGCAGTGACACAAGGTGAGGGACGTGGTGGCAGCAGGTGAGTAGATGCCCACTAACAGTCGCTGCCATGATGGATCTGATATGACAGGTGTTCTTTAAATGCAAGAACTCATTCTTGCTGGTAATGTGAACTTGTGTGAATGCATCAATGCAGTGCATGTTATCTCAGCTTGCAGAGCTTGGATTCATTACATGAGCTTACCAAAAATGTAAATATTGCAGAATATACAGCCTCATGCTACATAACTAAGCTCCATTTCATGCTTAATAAACTAAATTATTAATGCATCTCAAATGGAAAACTGTCTTTAGATAGATTTTTACTCCAAATTATTATTATTAAAATAAATTTGCTAAAAATAAAAAATAATAAAAATCCGATTTTTTTTTTAGATTTAAAAAAAAAAAAATCATTGATCTTTATCCAACCTGTAGTGCATAATCCATATAGTGCATAAGCCATACAGTGTAAAAAGGACTCTCTTTAAAATGATTGTAAAAAAGGTAAAAATTTTTTTCCCATACTATACCTGCTCTGTGCAACGGAATTGCACAGAGCTTCCGCAAACCTCCTCTACTCCGCTCACCCACTGGTGTTCCTGGCCCCCACCTCTCTGTCCAGTGCCCCCGTGGAAAGCTGCTTCCCATGGGGGCACTCAAGCGGACCCACTGCTGTGTCCATTGACACAGACAGCAGGACTCGGCCCATTCCCCCGCTCCCTCGTCACTGTCTTTGATTGACAGCACTAGGAGCCATTGGCTCCCAGTGCCCCAGCAAAGCCAACAAGACCCAGAAGTGAGGGGAGAGAAGAGCTGCAGACATGTACGATCGAATGAGGGCTCAGGTAAGCAAAAGAGGGGGGTTGAGGGGGATGCTGATACCTAAACATTTTTTTAACCCTAATGGAAGGAATGCATTAAGATAAAAAATGTTTAGGCTTTAGAACCACTTTAAAGCTACACAATTTGGGACATTATATTTTAGTAATTTAGTATTATTTGGTATAATTTGTGATAATAATATACAAGAATAAATTGCGCTAGGACATAAAAATATCAAACGTATTGAAAGGAAGTGCAAAAAGAGTCCACAAAGAACAAATGAGCAGCAGACACAATGTCCTCTTGGTAAAGGATGATCAGAAATTCAAAATCGGTTAGCCGCGCTCAGAGGAGATACAAAGTTCTAAAAACGATCCCCCAGTGAAGATAAATCAATCAAAAACGTGCTGTCGGTATAGCCACCACCAGGAAGGTATAAACATGCAGCCTCTTACCAGATGGACTAAAGGAGACAGCATTCAATCAGGCTCAATCAAAATGAAGCGGACTTCTGTCACAGAACAACAGACGAATCCAGCCAGGTGGCATAAATATATCATACAGAGGTGTATGTCCAGGGGAATGGACCCAACATATAAAGTAGTTCCTCGTGATAAAAGTGAAATGAGAATATCATTGCGCAGACATCCTTATGAAGGCTTTATTAAACACGCCCCCTGATGATGTCAAGTGTGACGAAACATGTTGGGAGGAGCTTAACCACATGATGCTGTTATGCTGCTGGAGGTCGGCCATGTTTTTGGATGAGAAACAGACACACGTTGTTTTTACTACATGCTTTTTATCTTTGGATATAATGTGAGTACCCTGTGTGCAGAGTTTTATCATATGTTTAATAAAGCCTTCATAAGGATGTCTGCGCAATGATATTCTCATTTCACTTTTATCACGAGGAACTACTTTATATGTTGGGTCCATTCCCCTGGACATACACCTCTGTATGATATATTTATGCCACCTGGCTGGATTCGTCTGTTGGTCTGTGACAGAAGTCCGCTTCATTTTGATTGAGCCTGATTGAATGCTGTCTCCTTTAGTCCATTTGGTAAGAGGCTGCATGTTTATACCTTCCTGGTGGTGGCTATACCGACAGCACTTTTTTGATTCATCTTCACTGGGGGATCGTTTTTAGAACTTTGTATCTCCTCTGAGCGCGGCTAACCTATTTTGGATAATTTGTGATAGTTTAGGTGCTGTGATTAAGGATAAAATATAAGGGTATGGCCTCAAGTGAGAGGTTTCCTGTGTGTGCTGTTTGCTCATTAAATGGATACTTCAATATCATCGATGTGCACCCAGTTTTGTTCTGGCTTTACAGTGTGGAACGGAGGCAAGCTTTTGGTCTTTGGCACCTAGCTGTGCTGCAGGACAGAGGAGCTTTGTGGGATGCTTTAAAGCTGTAGTGCATATTTAGATCTAAAATTTGTATATATCTCACCTGGTTTCATGCAGTATCCCCATTTCCCATCAGTGTCAAAAATTCCAGAGGTAGAGCACCACTCGCGATTTTCATTGGTGTCAGAGATACAGTCATGGTACCAAGTCCCATTCTTCAAAAAGGGAAATTCACAGGGCTTTCCATAGGAGTTTCCTCCAGTAGTATACACAGCTGAAAAAGCAGAAATAAAAAAGTGGAACCAGATTTTCCATATAAAATAAAGAGGATCGCATGATTTCCTGGCAATAGCACAAACTAAAAGTAGGAATTTGTTAGGGCTGTGCTCATTCTTGAGAACTATACAGGAAAGACCTATGAACATGAGCAGACACTGTGCACACCTCCTTAAAGCAGAACTAAACCCATTTAACATTTTCAAAAAAAAAAAAAAAAGTTAAAGTTACATTCCCAGCACATGCTGGGGGTGTAACTGTCACATTGGTTGTGCACTCAACCAAACTGTTAAACCATCAAATGGTGACATAATTGATCACATGTACAGCATTGTGACAGAGGCTAAACAGATGGCAGTTTCCCTGTCTGAAACCGATAGAAGGGTTTAGTTCTGCTTAAAGTTTGCCATTTTATTTAAATGTACACTGCCCTCAAATTGGGAAAATATATTTCAATTTCATATTTAAAAACACTTTCATTTCCTGTCCTAAAGGCACAACAGGAAATTAGAGGGAATTACTCAAAAGTGAAGGGAAATCCCCTCTTAGGCAGTCATGATGCCATAACGTCATGATGTCATCTTTGGCTTGTCAGCAAGTGCTATAAAGAAGCCTAGATTTTTTTTATTATTACAGCATGGCATATTTCGCTCAAAAAAAAAATAAAAAAAATAAAATGTATCTAGCAATGCCGACATGCAATTGCTTCAAGGGCAGTGTAATTTTTTTCACGATTTAATTACATTTAGAAAGCTAAGTGGACATTGTGAATTATACTGTTCGAAAAGTTCCACCTCTAGATACAACGCTTGACAACAATCGTTAAATGGAACACAAATTTCCTGACTTTTTAAATATACGTATTTACTCAGAGATTGGACAGACGTCTACCACCCTCTATAACAAGAGGACCCAACAGCGTTTCTTGAACCATTTTCCCCAAGGACAGAAGCAGCATACATGCAGCCAACACCGTATTTCACCCTTTTCATCGAGCATCTGAAGAGCCTGTAATCAATTCCAAAGGGTAACCCTAAAACAGGCTCTCTGAAAAGGACAAGCCAAGGTTTTCAGCCAAACTGGGTCTGAATATATGAGCTACTCTACAAAGCTCGGTGTGAACCTTGAAACAAGGGTGTCCAAACTTTTGACCTTCCTGGGCCACATTGGAAGAAGAGAAATTGTTTTGAGCCATACATAAAATACACTAACAATAAGGATGGCTGATGAGCAGTTCCTTATGTGGCTCTCAGCAGGTAGGTGCAACTGCCGGGCTTGTTCACTATATTGACATGTCACCGATGGCTGCACCCATTCAAGGCTCTCTACACAGGCAGCTATTCCATGCAGTAATTGCTGCTGGATGCAGACAAAGTGCATACAGCAATAATCACTGCGGTAGTTGCTGGCTGTGCAAAGAGCTGCAAATAGGTTTGGTTGCCTGCAAACTGTCATTGTAGTGAATAGGGCTGGCAGCCGTACCTACCTGCTGAGTGCCGCAGGAGGAACTGCCGCTACAATTCCAGCGGCCCTATTCGCTAGTGTGAATGTAACCTATATATGTGCTGTGTGGGAAGGTTGGGGGGTTGTATGTGGGGGTGCAAACTAAATCAGCAACCCCCGCTAAATACAGCCATGCAGCATTTACTTACCTGGCGACCAAGCATTCCCTGCGGTCGATGCTATTGCAAACAGGCATCCCTCCACATGTGCATTTGCCTAGCTTTTCAATGTAGGCTGCCACGGCTGCTATGTTTGCACGGCATCCCAAGGATCCCTTCAGATATGCATGGGTCAGGCTTCTCTGTGCCAGCCTCCATGGCTGCTATGTTTGCACAGCATTCCCATCATCCCTTCAGAAGAGCCAGAGCCACATGCTAGACTCTCCGGGGTCGAATGTGGCCTGCATTGTACCCAGGCCATCACCGGGAACTTTTTTTATTTTTTTAATACCGTGTTCATTTGCTTCAGAGTCCTGAAGAAAGCAAAACAGAGGGCACATCTACAAAGCAGATTGCTGAACTTTAGAACTATGACGGGGTATCATTTTTAAACAGCAATATGGCTGCAGTAAGGCCATAATATTAAGGCTTAATAAATATACTCCTTCAATTTTTTTTTCAATTTGTAAATCCAAGATAAGTATAACATACAGCATCATTAAACACTGTGTGATCACAACCCCTCTGCAAAATCTCTGCAAAGCAGAAACACATGGACCCAACCTAAAGTCAATTTAATCGGTCTGGTTTGAGAGTAATGCTTAACATATTAGATTACAAACTATTTTCATAAGCAAACAAAGCCTACCAGAAACAGAAAGCAAAACGTTAATGTGGTTAACTTCCTGTGTTGAATAAGGTTAAGTCTTAACAGTATATGCAATAAGGTATTTCATTTGCAAGTTTTAAGACACCACAAGTCAACTAAAGTTTTAGATATCACCCGGTGCATTGTGCTCTATGAAGCCATGCACTTCAAATAATACATTACCAGGTAACAAAAAAACACCAATTAGTAAAGAAAAGCGCAACTTCACCCAAAACTGAGGTGTTCATTCCGGGGAGTATTATTTGGCTAGATGACCTAATGGTTTTATGCCTTTCTCAGACACTCTGGGAAGATCACCCACATTTATTTTTTCTCCAGGCCCCTCGAAATGCATCTACATAATATGAAAGAAGGGTGTTGTGGGGGCTTCATCATCATCATGCTGAATGTCAGCACTCTGACAGGAATGTCTCACCAGTAGGGTCCCTGCATGAAATAAGGAAACCGAATTTGCCAGCTAGCAGGCAAAACTGGAGAGAGCTTTTAGAGGGGAGTGGACAAGATCAATTGGTCCCGTTATGACCAATATAAAAAAAAGAAAACAGCTTACAAAAGGGATAGCGACATAATCAGTATACGTATGCTAATATGTGACTCGGAGAGTTTAACCTAAAACTGAAAACCAACCTGAGACAAATCTAAAGTTGTTTGGGGCTTAAAAAAAAAAAAAAAAAAAAAAGTGTGTTACTCTTACGGGTAACGTCTTTTCCAGGAGTCTTTCAGGACAGCCACCTCTGAGAGACCTTGGCTCCTCCCTTCTCAGGAAACACTGCCTCAACCATGTAGATTTAAACCCCCTGTCAGCCGGTGCCATTCAGTTCTCCAAGAGTACCTCTGGCCAGCTGGGGAGACACAGACATATCATACAAACCTCCATTCTTCTGATTGTTTTATATCCAGACCTTCCTCAGGTAGGTAACGGTGCTGTCCTGAAAGACTCCTGGAAGGCACGTTACTGAGTAACTCTTATTTTCCCTCCTCATCTTTCAGAACAGCCACCTCTGAGAGTATAAGCAATTACTTACCCCTAGGGTGGGACCACCACTTGAAGGACTTTGCGCCCAAAGGCCTGATCTTTAGCAGACAACAGGTCCAGCCTGTAGTGCTTGGCGAAGGTCAAAAACTGGACAAGGTTGCTGCCCGACAGATCTGCTCTGGGGTAGCACCAGCTCTCTCCACCTGAGAAGTTACCACAGCCCTAGTGGAATGTGCCCCGATACCTATGATGCCCCGATACTGGGACCTCCTTCCCGCTTGAAACATAGGTCTGGCTAATGGCGAACCTAAGCCATCTGGCTAAGGAACTCTTAGAGGCATTATAGAACCCTTTCTAGAGCCAGCAAATAGAACAAAGAAGGAATCAGGACGTTCTAAATTCCTTCGTACGATCCATGTACTGAAGAACACACCTAATATCTAACTTATGATACACTCACGGGATTGAAACAGAAGTTGGTAAAACGATTTCTTGGTCTCTGTGAAACTTCAAGGCCACTTTTGGTAAGAAGGCCCAATCTGTCCTAAACACAATGCGATCCGGAAAAACCTGCAGAAAATGGAGCTCTAACAGAAAGAGCTTCCAGTTCACTAATCCTTATGACGATAGTGATCGCAACAAAAAAAAAAAAAAAAACCTATCGCACAAGTCTTTATAGTTTTTAAGAGAACCTGTAGAACCACGGATATAGCCCACATAGGAAAAGGGGATTGCTCACTGGTCTCTGCCTGTTTAAGGCCCTAAAGAATTGAACCACCTAAGGGTTTTCGGCTATAGATCCTTCTAGACACTTACTGCCAAGACTTGACTTTTTAGGGTGCTGACCACTAGACCTTTATCTACCCCCCTTTGCAGAAATTCCAGCACTGCCACTGGGCTGCCTACATCCAAGGAGCTCTCTGTGCACAAGCTGTTAAACCGCTTCCAGGTCTTAAGGTAAATTGCCAGCGTTTCCTTTTTCCTGCTATTAAGCAGAGTCGCCACCAAGTGATCCGAAAACTTGTTGCCTTTCTGCAAGTCTTCCTCAGAAGCCAGGCTGCGAGATTCCAGTGCTCCACCTGGGGACAGGAAACTGGGCCCTGAAAAAGAAGGTCCTCCCGAACTGGCAGAATCCAGGGGGTTCCACTGCCAGACCCTTCAGGACTGAAAACCACGATCACGGTAGTATCTTCCTTCTGAAACGTTCTCAGGACTGCTGATATTGGTACAGATGGGGGGGGCATAGCATCTGGGGTAATGTCAGCTCTGAGCAAGCACCCCGTCTCACCTGGTCAGGGAGAAGAAAAGCTGCGTTTTCGTATTCTGCCAAAGGGTAAACAGATCCATGCCCGACACCCGCCATCTCTGAGTGATTAACCTAAACACGTCCTGATTGAGGGTCCAGTCGCCCTTAGGGTTTTTCTGCTCAGGAAGTCGGCCAATTGGTTCAATTCTCCTTTCAGGTAAACCGCCGACAGGGAGAGCGCCTGGGCTTCAGCCCACTGAAGAACTCCTTCTGCCAGAGCCCACAGAGGCTTGCTCCTTGTCCCCCCTTGTCGGTTGACATAAGCCGCTGCGGAATTGTCAGAGCGGACCTGCACATTGTGTCCTTATAGTTCTGTCTGGAAGGCTCCGAGAGCCAGCTCGATTGCTCTCAGTGCTCTCCAGATTGAAGATTGCCTTGAATCTTTGCTCTTCCAGGAGCCTTGCACCAGTAGGGGGTCCAAGTGTGCTCTCCAACCTGTGCCACTTGCGTCCGAAGGAACGACTCTGGACACTGACGGAACACATAAGAGATCCTGAGAAAGGTTTGAGACCCTTCTCCACCACCAGAGGGATCTCTTTACCTGTATAGGTACACGCACTAGGGAATCCAGAGAGCGCTGAGTGTTGTCCCACACCCCCAATGTGAACAGCTGTAGAGGGCGGAAGTGAAGTCCCGCCCACTGTACCACCAGGATTTGCGGCCGTTAGCGAACCCCAGTGCTGAAATGGCTTGTCTTACCAATATAGGCAGACTGCTCTGTAACAGGCTCATGGCTCTGTCTATCTTCTGACTCTTTTCCAAAGAAAGACCTTCTGAAGTGTGGAATCTAACTCGTAGCCCAGAAAGGTGACCTTTTGTGTGGGCACTAGACTGGACTTTACCAGATTCAGGAGCCACCCCGGGCTCTCCAAGAATCGTCTTGACACAAGTAGGTCCCTGGACAACTGTTCCTGAGAGGGGGCAAACAGGAGCAGATTGTCCAGGAAGGCAATATCTGAAATGCCACTGAGCCGCAAGTAAGCCAAGGCCTCTGCCATACAAACATGAATCAGTGCAGCACAATAAGCATGAACACATCAATAAAAAATGGATGATAGTAAAAGCCCAAAAGTCCCTTATTAGAAGGAAGATCGTATAACAAGTGAGGTAATGAGTCCAGAATCCACTTCAGGTGATGAGCCTTCAACTCTTATCAAGCTACTGCGCTCGTCTCAAGATTAGACACCCTTCCGATATGGGAATGTGCAGGTAGGCGTATCTTAGGTCTATCGAGGCCATGAAGCAGTTTGGGGTAAGGATAGCCCTCATCGAGAAGATCGAATCCATCCTGCATTTTTTGTAAGCAACTGAGGCATTTAGATTCAGGATAAGCCTGAACTTGCCTGAAGGTTTCCCTACAATGAAAAGTTGGTAATAGAACCCCCCGCCTATCTCCTGTGGTGGAACTTTCACCACGACCCTCTGCTCCTCCAGCTCTACCAGGGAGGAAAGTAAGGCTGACGCCTTTTCCATGCATCTTGGTAATTCAGTGATGAACATCCTGCACGGAGGGGGGGGCTTGATCACTCCAAATGATAACACCTCCTTACGATCCCCAAAATGAACTGACTGGAGGTGACCACTTCCCACTGTGGAAGGAAGGTCCCCAATCTTCCTCCCTCCCACCGTGTTCAGCTCGTCATTGAGTTTTCTTGGTCTCCCCCTCGGCCTCTGCCCCTTTGGCCCCAAGATTTCTTCTGCCCCTCATGCCTTGGGACAGAAATTTTATTCTGAGGGTAAGACCTATTTTTAAAATGTTCATTGCGTCCACACTTGACAGGAAAGGATTTTTTTCCTGTCTGATCCAGCACAGTCTCCAAGCCTGGCCCTAACAGGTGGTCCCCTGTAAGGGGAATCATGCAAAGCTTAACCCTGGACCCGCTATCACCCTGCCAAGCCTTAAGCCTCCTTGCTGAATTGGCCAGGGCTGAAGATCTAGCGGACATGCGTACAGATTCAGCTGACGCGTCTGCAACATAAGCCACGCCCAGTAGAAGCGTAGGAAAGGAAGACAGAAGACAGAATTGTCTCCTTCGAGGTGCCAGCCTCAATGTGGGCTTTAATCTGGGTTAGCCAGTACTGCAGATTACTGGCAACCACCGTCATAGCCATGGCGAGTTTAAGACTCCCCAACGAGGAATCCCAGGTCTTTTTAAGGAGAGAATCCATCGTTTTATTTATGGAATCAAAAAGAAAGCCCATATCCTCGAAGGCTAGGTCGGTCTGCCTTGATACTTGAGAGAAGGCCGCATGCAATTTCGGTGACTTGTTCCACAATGATGTGTCTACCTCAGAAAAGAAAGGCTCTCGGGATCCTGCCATTCCTTTTTGACTGCTTCCACCAGGACTTCATGTACCGGAAAGACCCTCTTTTTTTGTTTCGCCTAGGCCCTGGTACAACTGGTCATGAAGAAATAAAGTCTTCTTCTCCTCCTGGATTCCCAAAGTGGTATGGATAGCTCCCAAAAGATCATACACCTCTTCCAGGGTTAATTTTTACCTAGAAGCTCTAGTGGATTCACCACCCACTTCTTCTCCCTCTGACTCTCCCTGGAGGTGCACTATCAGACTCTTCATCCTCTTTTTTAGCGCCCCCCCGGTGTTCCTCCACAAGTGGAGGGTACCGCTGTTGGGAGTGGAGCAATCTCCGGCTGTGCTGACTTAGGGGTGGTCTGGAGCTGAGGAAACTGTCAATTAGAAAATAAATCTTTAAAGGATTGAAAAGTGCTTGAAAGCTTCTTGACAAATGCAGTTAGATCAGTACACTGCTCCGCCTAATGTTCCCTGACTATTATTTATCTAATATAGTGCCAGTAGTTTACGCAGCGCTTTACAATATAAAAGTAGGCCCTCAACACACTCTTTACAAAAGCGACCTGGTCCAGGATTCCCCCATAATAGCCCTGGGTGATGGGCACCTTCTCTTGAAGCTATGTGGAGATTTAGATTTGTCTGAGGCCTTACCCTGTAACAAAAGAAATGGACAAAGACTAAGCACCCATATACGCAAGAACAGCATTCCCCGTAAGGAGTGTACCTAGGAGAAACCACCACCAGGGTACCAGGGTCCCGGAACCACCACAGATCATCCCCCCCCCCCCTCCCTCCCTCCTGACCACCAAGGGGAGAAAGTACACCATGGAGCTAGTGGTGGAAGGGAACTCCTTACCTTAGAATGGCTGGTGATGGCTTCACTTAGAGCAGTTCCTGTGGCCTGTGCCTCTGATATTTCCAGGAGTGGTCACAAGCTTGTGTGCCTCCAGCTGTCCCTAGAGTTCGGCTCGCACCAGCCTATTGTCGGGCTCGCTCTCTGAATCCCCCGTGGCCTCCACCGGAAGCGACATTACCTGCCAGCCGGTCCAGCTCCACTGCTGGCCGCAAGATGCAGGAGGACTGGCTGCACCTTCCCAGCGATCCCCCAAGCGCGAAGAGCGGACCCCCACAGCCTCCGACCCCCCCTGAGGAGAAGCTGGGGTGAGGCCAGGCAGCCCAAAAGGTAATCTGGGCTCCCTACCCAGACCCTTAGAGCTGCCACTGGAGAGACCCTAGCCTCCCACTGACAGGAAACACAGCCTCAGGCTTGCTGGCTGTTCAGCCCAGGTTCCTGGAGATGTCCCCCCATCGGAGGAAACACCAGAACTGAAGGGCACCAGCTGACAGGGGGTTTAAATCTACATGGTTGAGGGGGTGTTTCCTGAGAAGGAAGGAGCCAAGGTCTCTCAGAAGTGGCTGTCCTGAAAGACGAGTTTGCAGGGATAAGGCCTCCTCCCACGCCCATAATAAAGGAAAAATAATGCTAACCCAACAAAACAGTCCCATAAAAGCCACAGGGTGCAACACAATCCAGCAGTCTGATGATATCTATATGCATGCTGGCTATCCTCATACCTAGCTATGCACTGTAAAACCAATACAAACTTAGGGAGTCATTTGGCCCATCCAGCCTGAATGATGTGCCGTTCTGACCAGCAAAGTTACAGCATTTCTGATTATTCCTGCAGCTTGCAAACCTATGGACACTATGCAAAGCCAATTCTTTCAATTCAGGTTAAATAATAAAGAAAATCCTGTTTTAGTTCGATTTAAAATGGTTTCTGTTAAATTTAAAATGTGACCAGTTCCATACCCCATCATTTGGTTTCCATCTATGCCAAATGATGGCATGGATATCCTATGGTTAAAACCCCCTAATGTAGGTACAACAACGTAAAATTAAAGCTTTTTTTTTTTTTTTTTTTGAAAAATAAAAAGGAGCACCCTACACCTACCTCCAAGGGCAATACAGTTTTACTGTTCACACAGCCCACTGTAACGGCCTGGGGATTGAAAACCATTCTGTTCTTCCACCTTTTTCCCTATGGATTCCAGGATGGATCACAGCAATTCTGATTGGTCAGTGCAGTCTTGCGATGGCGCTGATCAAGGAGTACCGCTCTGATCTGTCCTGCTTTATGCACAGTCCTACAGTCTTTGAAAATGTCATATCTCTTCTTAAACAACCAGTGAAGATCTTGCAAAAACCCACCCCCTTCTACTTCCAAAGACTACTTACTGGTCTCCAAAGGGGCAATAAGCGACCTAATTAACCAACACAGAAGCTCAGGAGACAGGAGGGGGCAGAGTCAACCTCAAGGTATAAATGTAGTACAAAGATGGCTAAAATGATAAAAAAATATGCCCATCAATGGGCATGTTGCCTGAGTGCTGGGGCCTACGGTGATACACATGGTACTTTGGCCCTTTTCACACCAAGAAAAATGTGTGAGGTCCCTTTCAAAAACATTAAACATAAAACAATATATACCGGTGTATGTATGTATGTATGTATGTATGTATGTATGTATGTATGTATGTATGTATGTATGTATGTATGTATGTATATATATATATATATATATATATATATATATATATATATATACACACACACACACACACATACATACATACATATATATACATATACACATACATACATACACACACATACATACATATACACACACACACACACACACAAGCTAGAGAAAGAAAATGTAAAACAGACAGTAAATCATTAAAACAGTATATAGAAGAAAATGAGAGTATACCATGATATGGAGCCTCACAAATGTTCTCAGATGTGCCATTCACCCTCCATTCATCTTCGGACTGTTGGAGTGCAGCCACTGTTCCATTTTTTACACCAAGTCCATATCTTGAAGCCCCATACACGTGTCCGCCGCTACATCGCCACCACAGCATCAGTTTAGAGTCACATGGGACAAGCTTCAAAGGTTCCTGGGATTTGGAAAGGTCTAGTCCAAGGCACTTTTGAGATTCCAGGCTGTAGAGTCGATGACTGGAGCCCCACTGCCACAGTGCTTTGTTACTAGTTTCTGAACAGCTGTCCAGCAAAAGCCGGTCATTGTCTACTTTAAGGCACTTGCTTGATTGCTGGTGTAGTATAAGAAATGAGTGATCTGAGGGAAAGAAAAGAATATATAAAAATATACATTTGTATTAAACCTCCTGAATACGTTCAGAATATCATTTTTTAATTGGTCCTATTGGACATCTAATTTCACTGCAGAAATCTAGACATAGCGGTTTTAGTTTACAGATACAACAAACCTGGCCAAAAAAGACAACTACCGGTAGTTGTCGGATATTATGAAGCATCTAAATGTTGAGACACTCCTTAAGAAGCACAATACCACATTGCACCAGGTTCAATATCAGCTTTCTGAAGTCAGAAAAATAAGAAAAAGCTACTGATTAGTTGTAGGTTACCATTAATATTGACTCGCAAATTTAATACCATCTCTCAGACAGGTTTCTGCCTAGATCAATTATATTGCATCTACAGTGGCAAGAAAAGTATGTGAACCCCGTGGAATTAAAGTGGGTGTAAAAGCTCAAGGTTCTTTACCTTCAGGCTCGGTTCACATATATGCGATGCGGGAAGGCTGCGAATTCGCAGCCTGTTCCCGCATCGCACACGCACCCCCGGCAGTTCACACTGCCATATGCGATACGCTGGGGGTGTCAATGTAATCTTAACGACACCCCCAGTTTGATCGCATATCGCAGTGCGATCGTGCAGTTCGCACAGGATCGGATCGCACAAGTGTGAACCGCTGTGCGATCCGATCCTGATGCGGCTGCAAAAATGCCTCCTGTGCGTGTTTGCTGCGGGAGCGATGCGAATTTAGCCATACAGTTTGTATGGCTAAACTCGCACCGCACAGCTGATCGCATGTAATGTCGGAGCAGTGCGCTCCGACATTACATGCGAACCCCGCACATGCACAAGTGTGAACCGGGGCTTATGCAGTTAAAAAATCTTCTGTGTGCAGCAGCCCCCCGAACGCTTACCTGAGCCTGATCTCTTTCCAGCAGATCATCTGGGTCTCTTCATCCTAATTAGCTGAGACAGCAGCAGGAGCCAATGGCTCCCACTACTGTCAGGCACAGCCAGTGAGCCGATAAGCAAAGAGCGAGGGCAAGCAACGCTTCCTGCGTGAACAGACACACAGAGCAGCGGCTTGGGAGCGAGACTGCTCGGGTACCCCTAAAGCAACGCTGCTTACTGTGGGGGCACACGGCAGGGGGGAGGGGCCAGGAGCGCCGACAGGGGACCCGAAAAGGAGGATCTGGGCTGCTCTGTGCAAAACCAACTGCACAGAGCAGGTAAGTATAACAGGTTTGTTTTTTTTTTTTTTGTTTTTTAAATTTGCCTTTAATATCACCTTAACTGGTTTTCTGCAGTAATTTGCTATAAAATGTGATCTGATCCTCATCAAAGTCACAACAATAGACAAACACAATGGGGTTGATTTACTAAAACGGTTGCACACTGAATCTGCTGCATCTGTGCATAGCAACCAATCAGATTCAACGTTCAGCTTGTTCAATTCAATTAAGACAATAAGAGCCGGTTCACACTACCACGACCAGAAGGTCGCCCCGTGACTTGTGAAGAGACTTGGAAGAGACTTGGAAGAGACTTGGAAGAGAGTTGTGCACTACTTTGAAGAGACCGGCGACTTTGTCTGTGGGGAATGCCTGGCTAATCTCTTTCTTCTTCCTGGAAAGTCTGATAACAAGTCGCTTCAATTAAGTTAAGGAGGCAACTCCCATTGAAGTATATGGGACAGTCGGATCACAGGTCGCCTCAAGTAGTACAGGACCCTTTTCTGAAGTAGGAGCGACTTCAGTAGTGCCAATTAAGACAGCACTGATTAACATTGCTTTTGTTATGTCAAGTGACCTGGGGCTACACAAGTCGCCTCACAAGTGCTAGCGTGAATGGGCTCTTAAACTTCTCATGTTTGTAATAAACTAGTGCTGGAGGAAAAAGTAAGTGAATCCTTGGAGTTAAAGTGGTTCTAAAAGCCTCAAGATTTTTTTTTTTTACCTTAATGCTTTTTATGCATTAAGTTAAAAAAACCTTCTGTTCTCCTGATGCTATGGGCTCTTAATTCATTGTGGTCTTCTATAATCTTGAGAACGTAACAGTCCTTCTGAACAGAACCCGTGTCTTCTTCATGCATTCATATATCCAAAAAAGGACTTAAATTCACCCTAATGCAATTGAAGCCCCATGTACAGGCGGTCCCCGGGTTACAAACATCTGACTTACAAACGGAGGGAGACAACAGGAAGGGAGGAGAAATCTACCTATAGGAAGGGAAATTCCCTCCTGTAAGAGCTATTATGGGAAAAGTGTCCCCACTGAAGCTTTATCACTAATCCTTGTTTCCACAACAACCCAAAATTTCCCAAATCCAATTGTTATAGGGACAGAAAGTGAGGCAACATCTTCTGAACAGGGGCACAGACAACAACACAAATGGTACAGGGGTGTTACCCCTTCCCTATGCTATCCAAAAAAACTTAAAAAAAATGATTCTTTTGGCTGGAGCTACACTTAAAAAATTTACCTGTTCCGACTTACAAACAAATTCGACTTAAAGCGGAGGTCCGGCCACAAAAAAAAAAAAAAAATTTCAATGAAAATACCCCCGGGACAGTCAGGGCTAGTACATTCCACAATGGATAGCCTCTGATCTGTCCCGGTTCGCACTTACCTGCAAGAAGAAATCCTTACCTTGAAAATTTCTTCTCCAACGCTGCCATCTCGGATGTGGGCAGCTGAAGCCAGTGCGTCCTCTTCTGCGTCCTCTTCTCCCAGAATGCGCCTGCACCAGCCCCGCTCGTCACTTCCGGTGCGCGCGCGTCATCCCTCCACAGCTTCCGGGCATGCCCAGAAGCTGTTTAGCAGGCAATGAGGCGCCGGTGCAGGCGCATTGATTCCTAGGAGCGATGACGTTCAGCTTCCAGGAATCAATGCAAAGAGGAAGTGACGGCGCGGGTCGCGGCCGCAGAGGGAGGAAGTGGAAGAAAGGTTAGTACATTTTTCTGCAAGAACAAGGTAAGTAAAAAAAAAATAAAAAAAAAACGCAATTATCCATTTCTTTTTCAGGTGACTAGAAGCAAGCGGATGGACCAAAATCAACTTTGTGTCCGGAACTCTGCTTTAAGAACAAACCTACAGACCCCATCTTGTTTGTACCCGGGGGACCGCCTGTATACTGCTGTCATCGTTTGTGCCTACTCTGTTTTTCTACATTTAATAAAGGTTTCTTTTCTTGAAAGGGGGGGGGGGGGGCGCATAGCATTTTATCTGATATTACTACATCCAGAAAGCTCAACAAGTTCTTTTAATTTGTTAGAAGTTTCATTTTAGCTTGCGGTGATACTTTTTCTTATCTTTAAGCATATTCAAGTGTCTGCTTTTGTTATCTTTAAGCATATTTAAGTGTCTGCTTTTGTACACTTTATGTGCTGTGTGTTCTGTTGACAGAACAATACCGTCTCTGTTGCATTTCTGCAGTGTCTATGTGTACCATCCTATTTATTGTGCCTTCTATCTGCACAGGCAGTTAAAAGAAATCCTGCACTCAGCAATCTCCTTGCCACAAGGATCTACTTTGGATTGTATAGGATTATTCCTATTTCCATGAATTGGTTGCAACACTGCTAGATATCAAGAAAAAGGATAGAGGTGCCCCCTTATTGATTAGCTTCAGAGCCAGAAAAACCTGATAATCCACATGACCTCAGCTATAGATGTTTACTCTGTGTGCACTTGTCACTGGAATTCAAGCCAGAAATCTGACCCTTTAAAGGGAGGACCTGGGTGGTACCATCATCAAGATGTGAAGATAATGCAATGAGAGAGTAAAGTAACATTCCCCAAAGTTACCTTAGATCATCAGGGTGTACTGTACAACTCATAGATTTAAAAAAAAAAAAAAAAAAGAAGTTGGTAAGCTTCTGCTATGTACTATGGAAATACATGCTTAGCTCTACCTTACATTATCTGAGAACAGTAAGGCTCCATTCAGCCTGACAAGTCGCGGTCCATGCAGTGCTACAAGACCCATTCTAATAGGAGCGACACAAGTCGCTCCGGCTTAGAAAAAGGGTCCTGTACTACTTCGGGGCGACCTGGAGGCGACTTGCATAGACATTCATTATATGAAGTCCGTGCAATTCATGCCGAAGTCGAGGTGCACGGGACTTCACATACTAGCACATTATGAAATACTTACCTTAGAAAAAGAACCCCCCACACGGTCGCCCGGACACCGCTGACGGAGCTGACATGTTCCCTCGCCGTCTTACGGGTTCGGTGGCTCCAGTGCTGTGAGTGGACTGAGCCGTGATGACGTTACTCCCCCGCATGTGCGCGGGAGTTCACTTTTCGGCAAGCAGCAAGGAGCCAGCAAGGAGCTCTGACTGTCCGGCAGGATACGCCGGACCTTCAGAGCGCATGTGCCGCTGGTGTCAGCGGCTGCATGCAGGGTGAATATCTCCTAAACTGTGCAGGTTTAGGAGATATTCATTTTACCTATAGGTAATCCTTATTGTAGGCTTACCTGTAGGTAAAAATTAAAAAGCGGAGTATACTACCGCTTTAAAAGTTTTACTAAACCCAGGAGCCTGCATTCACTATATCTGGTTTCCCACAGTACACAGAAATGAAATTATTATTTTAGTAAATATAAACTGCTAAATATTTTTTTCTTATCAACAGTATATAGCAGACTTGCGACTTCTCTCAGTGTCCAGCCGAGTACTGGTTAAAGCTTCAAGGAGTTTTTATTCTCCTCTGACTGTCCTATGAGGATGCAGGACCCCCGACCCTCTTTCTTGACCATGCTAATTAATTGGCCCTCTGCCAATCACACGCACCCTCCCAAAAACAATACAAACTCCTCTCCAGCAATACACACCAAACTGAGCATATGCAGAGTGCCCCAAAGGCTCGGTACTAACAGCAGATGGATTGGGGACTGAAGAAGGGAAGACAGGATCAAACAGCCTTTTTTCACAATGTGGAGGATTAACCCATTAAGTTCCACAGTGAGTATTACAAGCATGCTTTACTGCATATACAGACCGATTTTACTGTTGTAGGTTTAGTAACTCTTTAACCACTTTAGGACCAGAGGATTTTCCTGCTTTACGTCCAGGCCACTTTTTGTGATCACCGCCTCTCCTCCCCTGGCCCGACTCAGGCTGTGTCTGAATACAGCGGGAGCGAGCCCCCGGCGGCGCACGCGCGCCACACACAAGGGGAGGAGTCCAGCGACGGACAATAACGAGCCACTTTGCCACAGTACGCTCCATGTAAGCGGTTGGCAAGTGGTTAAGCTTCAAAAAGGAGAATTTATGGGGTAAAAGCAAATTGTGAAACGACAGGTCAGTGTTTCTCAACTCCGGTCCTCAGGGTACAACTAGCTGGCCAGATTTTAGGTATTACCTTGGGGAGATGCAGACTAGAATACTGCAATCACTGAGCAGCAAATTATATCACCTGTGATTTATTTCAGTTATCTTGCAAACCTGGCATGTTAGTGTGCCCTGAGGACCGGAGTTGAGAAATGCTGCGATAGATAATGGGCCAATCTAGGTGCCTGCCTTGCACGGGTTTTAAAAAAGGTTCCTGCGCTATTTTTGACTAATTCATGTGCGAACTGCATGTACATCTGTGCATGAAATCGATTGATTTCAAAGCCTCATTCGATGTGAATGGAATTGCGAAAACTACTAGTCCCATCAATCCCTAAAAAAATGGAGATGAACAAAGGCAGAAATGTTTAGCCTGTGTAGGAAATGGAGGGACAGAAAGTCTGTTTTTTTCACATTCTCAGTTACACCAACACATTGGGCTGTTTACATGGCTCATGGTAGGGTTTAATATCACTTTATGGAGGATGGAGTGGACAATAACAGTTTATGACAATGACATTGGGAGCTTGATATATACATGTGGGCAAGCCTCGCAAGAGAAAGGTTCTAGACTAGAGGTTTTAAAAGGTGTCCAGTGTGTGAAAGGCAATTGTAAAACAAAAAGGATACATTGGAGCAAAAAAAATCTGACTTGTGAAACAATAAATAGATACATTTGTAACTAAGGATTTTGGATTATGTGGCATTTATTAACTCCTTTCAGAGCCATGGTTCACACTGTGAACAGTATGTGAATCAAACAGGAACTGCACCATATTCCTGTGCAATTCACATGTGGTTCGGTGCGTTGCGATTTGAGCTCATTCATTTTGAATGGCTCAAATCGCAACGCATCCCACCAAAGATGTGCATGCACCTTTTTTGGAGCCACACTGCGACTGATCGCATGGTCATTTTGTACCATTTGATCCGGTTCAGACAAATGCACAGCGACATGCGTTTGGGGTGTCAATAACTTTGTATTGACACCCGCAGTGCTTTGCAAAGGCAGTGCAATTGAAATATGCACGATCAATCTTCAAGAGGCGGGTAAACAAAAGAAAACTCCACAAATTCTGACAATCTCTAAATATGGATTATGCAAGAATGGGCTGCCATCAGTCACTATGTGGCCCAAAAGTTGACAGCATGCCAGGGGGAATTGCAGGTCTTGAAAAAGAAGGGTCAACATTGCAAATATTGACTCTTTGCATAATCTTAATGTAGTTGTCAAAAGCTTTTGAAAAACGTATGAAATGCTTGTAATTATACTTTGGTATACCATAGTAACATCTGACAAAAACACTGAAGCAGCGGACTTTGTGAATATTAATATTTGTGTCATTCTCAAAACTTTTGGCAATGGCTGTACATAATATAAGGATGCCATGCCCCAAATGTTATACATTTATTTGCAATAATACAAGTTGAAAATAGAGGAAAAAAAAATCTGACAAAAAGAAAATGAGTGTGGCCACCACAGCTAAGAATGGGTTACCTGCAATAATTTACATTTCTGTGTATACATAAGCTTTAAAGAGGAAGTAAACCGGTTTAAAAAATGTGAAAAAAAAAAAAACCCTGTAGAGACAAAGGCATAATGAGCTAGTATGCATCGCATACTAGCTCATTATGAAATACTTACCTTAGAACGAGCGCCCGCTTACCTGTATGACGGGTGACATTTCAGTCGCCCGTCTTCCGGGATTGCGGCAACCGGCCATCTGCATGTGCGCGGGAGCAGACGGTCACGGCACGGGGCTCTGAAGGAACGGCACCAGTGGCCGTTCCTTCAGAGCGCATGTGCCAGTGATGTCACTGGCTGCATTTAAGGTAAATATCTCCTAAACGGTACATGCTTAGGAGATATTTACAGCAGGGCTTGACAAATTTTCCTGAAATCTAGGAGCCAGCTAAAAAAGTTAGGAGCCAGTTTTTTTTTTTTTTTTAAACTAACAACCAAGCTTTATTTAATAAAACGGATACTAAATTTACACATAAATACGACTAGAACCCCACTCTCCTCTAGCGCAATTGGATGAAAACAGACTGTCTGTCTCTTTCCATCCGATGCCATCTGATCCGATCCACGGGATGGATAGAAAATAGAACCACCATCAGTCTGCTTTTGGCGGACAGGATCAGATGGCGGCAGATTACTGCTCCATAGAGGAGAATGAAGGGTCCGATCAGGTCTGCCTGAAAAACTGACAGGCGGACCTGATCAGACAGCCCGTGTGAAAGGGGCCTTCGGCTGTGGCATGGCGATGAGAGGAAAAAAAAAAAAAAAAAAAAAAAAGATTAATATATATATATATATATATATATATATATATATATATATATATATATATATATATATATATATATATATATATATATATATACACATTTTTTTTTTATAATAATAATTGGAAAAAATATATATATTTTTTTAATAATTAAAAAAAAAAAAAAGAAAAAAATATTATTTAGTTTTTACATTAAAAAAATAAATTTAAATTAATAATAAATAACCACACTCCCTGTCAAAGGTAACTAACTGGACAGGGAGATGGTAATGCATTGTGAACAAACAGTGGAAACAGTAATTACAACAGTCATTACTCCCGGCCACCACAAGAGGGCGCCAGTTCCCCATTGGAAGCCTCATCTCAAGTAGGCCGAAAAGCCGGGGCCTCAATTTTCGGACGGCCCGGAAGTCCGTGCACTCCGTGCGCGGAAGTCCATACAAAAATGACAGGACACCCTCTGCAGGGCACCCCCAGGCGCCAGGTCGCTAATTCTAGTCGCAAATGCGACCTGGCGCCCGGGTTTTGTCGAGGCCTGATTTACAGTACCTATAGGTAAGCCTTATCATAGGATCACCTATAGGTACAAGTTGCAGAGGAGGGTTTACTTCCTCTTTAATACTAATGGATAAGCATTTTTTTACCTGCATTTATTCACAGCTTTAAAGTGGTTGTGAAGGCCTTCTATGCATTAGGATCAAAAACCTTCTGTGCACAGCAGCCCCCATAATACTTACCTGAGGTCCATCTCTATCCAGCGATGCTGCACGAGACTCAGCTGCCCAGGGCTCTCCGTCCTTATTGGCCGAGACTGCAGCGAAGCACCATTGCCTCCTGCTGCTGTCAAAGTCAGTGAGCCAATGAGGAGAGAAGGGGCAGAGCCGGGCTGCGTCTATTTGTCTGAGTAGACACACAGACAAGCCAACCAGCTCGGGTGCCCCCATAGCAAGCTGATTGCTGTGGGGGCACTAAACAGGAGGGAGGGAGGGGCCAGGAGCACCAAAGTGGGACCAGAGAAGAGGAGGATCTGGGCAGCCCTGTGCAAAACCATTGTACAGTGAAAGCAGGTAGAACATTTATTTTTTTTTTTTGGTTAAAAATAACAAACAGACATTTAAATCACTTTTAGTCACGGTTCACACTAGGGCGACCTGGTCGCCTCACAGGTCGCCGCAGGTCGCCTCCCATAGGGAAGCTGCGGACCCGTTCTAATAGGAGCGACACAAGTCGCTCCGACTTAGAAAAAGGGTCCGGAGCGGTGCGAAGTAGCGTCGCCCCTATGTGAACGGGGCCTAAGCCCCGGTTCACAATTGTGCGTGTGCGGGGTTCGCATGTAATGTCGGAGCGCACTGCTCCGACATTACATGCGATCAGCTGTGCAGTGCGAGTTTAGCCATACAAACTGTATGGCTAAATTCGCATCCCTCCCGCAGCAAACACGCAGAGGAGGCATTTTTGCAGCCGCATCTGGATCGGATCGCACAGCGGTTCACACTTGTGCGATCCGATCCTGTGCGAACTGCACGATCGCACTGCGATATGCGATCAAACTGGGGGTGTCGTTAAGATTACATTGACACCCCCAGCGTATCGCATATGGCAGTGTGAACTGCCGGGGGTGCGTGTGCAATGCGGGAACAGGCTGCGAGTTCGCAGCCTTCCCGCATCGCATCAGTGTGAACCGGACCTTAAAGTAAAAAGAAAAAAAGAAAGAAAATCCTCAGCACAGTTCCTATCCTCCTCCCCCTTCTTGTTTACAGAGGGGAGATAAAGGCAGGGTAGTGGGCTAGGGATCTGTCTATTGATTAGGAGCACGTAGCCCATTTTCTACAACACTAGAATAAAAGAATATGCAGTGCGTTCTCCATTCTGACTTACAATGCAGAAGAACAAGCTAAGCCAAGAGGTGCATTTTGTAAGAAAATTGGCAGCAAGAACATATTACTTCCCAGTTGCAAAATGTGCTGGTTACTTTCCCTGTAAATAATGGATGTCATATTAGGATTTATTTACTGTAACCAGTGAAGTGTCAGAGCAGATGCTGGAGCCAGAAACAAAACCTTTTGGATAAAACAAATATTGGATACAAGTTTTTTTTTTTTCTGGATTTTAAACTTTACCCATAACAAGCACGTTCTTCCGCAAGCAACCAACATTCCACATTAATAATTATGCTACCAAAATTAGTGTGTGTGCTGTAAATTGCCTCCAGCCATAGGTGTGCGCAGCCTATTGCATTAGGGTGTGCACCCCAACGTTTACATACATAAAACACACAGACTAAGGCTCCATGTACACGGGACGTTGTTAAAAGTCCCTTTAAATGCTGGAATTTTTAGGACGTTTGAAACGTCCGTTCGGTCGCGTTTGCACCCGTGTTTAGCGGCGTTTGCGTTTAGAACCGTTCCTAGGAGGTCAAAAAAATTATTCCCCTTTAAAATGGAAAAACGCGAACGCTAAACGCGGGTCATCGCGTTCGGACGCGTTTGTGCGTTTGAAACGCCGAGAAACACACGTTCCAACGCAAATAATTGCGTTCTAAAAACAGTCCCTGAACGCAACTGCCTGCAAATGACTGTAAACGACCCTGTGTACATGGACAGATAAGATAAAATGTAGATGGGTTCAGGGGCTTCTGAAAAAAACGCCCAACTGCTCCTAAACGGCCATTTCCAGCGTCCCGGGTACATGGAGCCTAAGGGCCCTTTCACACGGGCGATCCAATCAGATCCGCCTGTCAGTTTTTTTAGGCGGATCTGATCAGATCCTCCATGCAGCTCTATGGGGCAGCGGATGTCAGCGGAGACACCTCCGCTGACACCCGTATCCGATCCTGTCCGTGAAATCTGGATGGATGGAAACCATATTTTTCCATCCGTTCAGTGATCGGGTGAGAGCGGACAGGCGGTCCGCTCTCATCCGATCCCCCCATAGAGGGCAGCGGGGCTGAGACACCTCCCTCTCCGCACTGCAAGCGGAGACGGAGCGGTCATCCGCCGGCTCAGCGGGGATTGCGGATCGAACCCCGCTGAGCAACACGGATCCGCCTACAAAGGCGGACCGTGTGAAAGAGGCCATACACTATTCTAAATAAATCTAAACAAACATTTTAAAATGTAATAAAACACGGACAATGTCAGTAGAGCAGTAGATGGTATCAGCAGAGCAGTGGACAGTGTCAGTTTTTTTTTTTTTATTATTATTATTTTTTACAATTTAAATTTTTTTTTTTAATATATTTTTTTTTTTTTTAAGGAGCCCTGTTGGGGCCCTCTCTGCAGTCTCAGCTGCAGTGGACAGTGAATGAATGGGGAGTGTTCTGTGCTGAGAAGCTACCTGTTCATTTACAAACACAGTTTACAGTAAACCCCCGCTCCATCGCGGTTCCGTTTTTACGGTACCAGTATATTGCGTTTTTTTCTGTAATGTTATTTTACTATATAAATCATTGAAAATTTAATATTTTTGTATTTTCTATAGCTCTTGTTCTTTCTCTCAGCATCTTTTATGTGTTTAAAAGAGTTTCTATTGTTTTAAAAGTGTGTTTAAAGACCTTAAAATACTTTTAAAAGTACTGTGACAGTAAAAAAAAAAAACATGCCTACAATGCATTTTAATAGGGTTTTTCTATTTCGCGGATTTTCACTTTTCGCAGGGTGGGTCCAGAATGTAACCCCCGCAATGGAGGGGGGGTTTACTGTACTATGCTTCCGGTATAAAGGAGCGATCGGTACCGATCACTTACTGAATTCAAGGGAGTGGTAAATTACATAATTACCAGCCCATTCCCCTAGTCTCCATCCTGACACAAACCCTGCAACAGCCCTCCGGGAGAGATTGAAAGCAGGCTAAGCTGCGGGGGGGGGGGGGGGGGGTGGGACACGGGGCCTGTGGCAACAGGGGGAATTGGCACTGTATAAGGTGGTCAGGCACACCCAGCACATGCCTATGCCTCCAGCATTGTTCCTGTCTCTCTCTTCTTGCTGAAGGCTGCCATTTTGCTGAAGCCCAGAGCCTCTTAGCAGCAGTAAATCTTTAGGCTGTCAGCAGATTGGCCTCTAGTGGCACTGATTGTCAGTACAATGCCAAAAATAGAGAACTGAGCATGTGCAGAGCAGGGAAAGACATTGTTTTATTGGATTTTAAACAGTACAAGCGGTCCCCGGGTTACAAAGGTCCGACTCACAAACGACTCCTACTTACAAACTGAGGGAGACAATAGGAAGTGAGAAAAAATAAATAATCTACCCCTAGGAAGTGAAATTCACTCCTGTAAGAGTTCTCATGGGAAAAAGGTGTCTCCACTAAAGCTTGATCACTAATCCTCGTTTCCACTAAAGCTTTTTCACTAATCCTCGTTTCCACAACAACCCAAAATGTTCAAAATCCAGTTGTCATAGGGACAGAAAGTGAGGTGAAATCTTCTGAACAGGGGTACAGCAAAAAAAAAAAAAAAAAAACACGTGGGTATTAACCCTTCCCTATGCTATCAAAAAAAAACTTAAAAAAAGTTAATTCTTTTGCCTGGAGCTACACTTGAAAGAAAAAAAAAAAAAGATTTTTGTCGTAAAATCCTTTTCTCTGAAGTTCATTGACAGACGCAGCGCCATATAATTCTTGACCATTGGGTTATGCTGCCTCCTACAGGAGTAGAACACTAGGCAGTAAAAAGCTTTACCGTGCCTATGGAGCCGTCCCTGCAGGAATACACCTACACACTCTGCTATAGCCCTCAGTTTCATTGCTAGCAGTGTTTAGAGGAAAAAACCCAACTGACTAAAGAAAGAGGGGCGGGTGCTGCGTCTGTCAATGAACTTCAGAGAAAAGGATTTTACGGTAAGACAAAAATCCAGTTTTCTCTATCGTTCATTGACAGACGCAGATCCATATAATTCTTGACCATTGGGACATCCCAAAGCACTATTTGCATGCGGGGTGGAAAACAACACAGAAAAAGAACATAATTCCCAACAAGGCTAAAACTTTAGCCAACCAGAGAATATAGAGCTCAACCAAGAACAACAGGAGCTCATCTGGACAAACACCCTCAAAAGAGAGAGTCTTTTAAAACAGCAGCCTGCAAAACCTTGTGGCCAAAAGAAGCATCCGAGGATGCCAACACATCTACTTTTTAAATTTTGTGAACGTGTGCACAGACGACCAGGTTGCCGCCTTGCAAACTTGTATCACTGACGCCCGATGGCGAAAAGCCCAAGAAGCACTCCGCGCTCTAGTAGAATGCGCCTTCAAAAAGGGAAAGATGGAACCTGACCCTTCAGTGAATAAGACTGAACCACCGTCTGCCTGATCCAACATGAAATGGTCGCAGCAGAGGCAGCCAACCCCTTTCTAGGTCCTTCTGTAAGGACAAAAAGCAAATCTGATTTCCTGAAAGATTCAGTAGCCACCAGGTAAACCTTAATTGCCTGAAACACATCCAAAGAATGCAAAGCAATTTCCTTAGGATGCTTGGGCCTAGGACATAAAGAAGGCAGCACAATGTCTTCATTTAGATGGAAATCAGAAACCACCTTAGGAAGAAACAACTGACTAGGTTGAAGTACCACTTTATCTCTGTGGACCACCAAATAAGGCGAACAGCAGAAAGCGCAGCCAATTCAGATACTCTGCGAGCAGAAGTAATAGCCACCAAAAAGGCAACCTTCTGAGACAGTGTAAGCAGAGGAATCTCCCTAATGTTCTCAAAAGCAGGTTTTTGAAGAACAGACAAAACTAAATTCAGATCCCACGGAGGCAACGGGGATCCCCTCAGAGGGGCCACATGACGGACCGCTTGGATTAAAGTGCGAATCAACGCATGCAAGGCTAAAGGACATTGGAAAAACACAGCCAAGGCCGACACTTGGCCTTTATTAGTAGCCAAGGCCAACTTCTGTTCGAAAACTTTTTGAAGGAAAGCCGAGATCCTAGCCACCAAAAAAAGGCGAGGATGCACCTTCATGGATTCACACCATGAAGTGTACGATTTCCACGTACAATGATAGATCTTTCTGGAAGTAGACTTCCTGGCCTTCAACAGTGCAGGAGTCACTGAATCAGAAAGACCCCTATCCTTCAACATCTGGCTTTCAACAGCCACGCTGTCAAAGCCAGCGACTGTAAAGCAGGATGGAAGATCGGCCCTTGAGACAACAGATCTTCCCTAAGAGGAAGTCTCCAAGGAGCATCGGCAACCAATCTTACCAGATCTGCCTACCAAGACCAGCGAGGCCAGCCTGGAGCCACTAGAATGACTGGAATCCCCTCCGCCTCTATTCTGGGCAGAGGTCTCGGCAGGAGTTTCAGTGGTGGAAATGCATAGAACAGCTGATAATGACCCCAAGGAGCCACCAGTGCATCAACTGCGTCAGCTAGGGGATCCCGTTACCTGGCTACAAACCTTTGAACCTTCTTGTTGAGCCGAGAAGCCAACAGGTCGACATCGGGTGTCCACCACTGAGCACACAGGAGCTGGAACACCTCCAGGTGTAGAGACCATTCCCCCTGATCCAAGACCTGACAGCTCAGGTAGTCCGCCTGCCAGTTTGCCACACCTGGGATGTGTATCGTGGAGAGAGCCAGAACAAAAATTCTCTGCTCATTTTAAGACCTCGGCCACCTCCCAGGCTGCTAGGACACTCTTGGTGCCCCCTTGATGATTGATGTAAGCCACGACCGTGGCATTGTCCAATTAAACTGACTGGACAACCTTATAGATGATTTGTCCAGTGACAAAGGCAAAGCTTTATTGCCCTGAGTTCCAGAACATTGATCGGTAGTCTGGACTCTCCCACTGTCCAAGACCCCTGGGCGCACAGCTTCCCCAGCACTCCACCCCACCCGGACAGGCTGGCTCCCGTGGGAACCACGGTCTAATACAATGGAAGGAAAGACTTGCCCTGGCGCAGTGCCAACGAGCAAAGCCACCATAGAAAAGCAGTCTTTGGGATGTGGCTCAACCGAATCATAGAATCCAACGACTTTGGATCTTTGTTCCATTTGACCAGAATTTCCCTCTGTAATGACCTGGTATGGAACTGAACAAATGAGATCGCCTCGAAGGTCGAAACCATCAGGCCTAGGACTCTCATGCAAGTTCGCAGAGAGGACAGATTGCTGGAAACAAACGAATCTCCCCCTGCAACTTCTGCAGCTTGTTCTCAGGGAAAAAAAAAAAAAAACTTTTGCCAAAGCGGAATCCAGAGTCAGACCCAGGTAAACCAGTCTTGAGGATGGTACCAGGGCTGATTTTGCGAAATTGATGGTTCAGCCGAACTCTTGCAGAGTCCTTACAGTGATTGCCAAATCCCCCAACAGAGCCGAATGAGAATCTGCCCCTAACAGGAGATTGTCAAGGTACCCCAGGACCGCAATCCCCCTCTGACGTAGAAGTGCCAATATTGGAGCCAACACCTTTGTGAAGACCCTGGGAGCAGAGGCGAGACCAAAGGGTAATACCATAAATTGAAATTGCTCCTCTCCCACAGCGAAGTGAAGAAAACCCTGGTGTCTAGCATAGATAGGGATGTGTAGATATGCGTCCTTGATATCGATAGAGGCTAAAAGGTCTCCCTGATGTAGAGACGCCACAATCGTGGGTCCATTAACCGATCTGGAGATAGGCGGAGGTTGGACGGGAAGAACCTGTCTGTTGGTCGGGACCTGTCCTGAATCAAGGAAGTCCATGGTTACGGAAAGAAGCGAAGACGTTCTCCCTACCCCAGAAACAGGTGAGGGCATCCATTCATGCAGACGAGGATTTGTCCGCAGATCTGGATTGGCCTGTTCTCGGCTTACCCGACCAGGTCTTCTTGAAACCACAGAAGACTTGTTTAGTCTGGGAAAAGCGCTTAGGCACCAATAACATTTGTTTCATTTGTTTGATGCGCCCCTATTGTTGGTTGACAATGTAGTCAAAAAGTTCCGGAAAGGGAAAAACCTTGCCCGACTTCTGGGATTTGCGGGTGCCAAAAGACACCTGCGTCCCCGACGCTGTAGAATCGTCCGCCATTTTTAAGGTTTCCCGCACTGACACTAAGTGCCTCCACCAGCACGCTTTCCCGTGCGGCCGCTGACGAGGATACATCCTCCTCGCCATCAGAATGCGAAGACACAGATCCACCAGTATGGCATGCGTCCGCATTGGCCATATCTACCTGAGAATACTAAAGAGGCAGGGGAAGGCATAGGGTGCTTTCTACTAGTGACATTTTTTAAAACTAAATCCACTTTTGACACCAAGTTTTCCAAAACTGCTGTAAATGCAGACAGGGGCTGCGACTAGGAGGGTCCCGCAACCGCACTGAGGGGGTCTGTGGGTGAGATTTGGTCCTGGGACTCCATATTTTATTAATACAAAAAACAGTGTCACTTTAAGAAAAAAACTGCAAAAAAAAAACTATCCGCACCGCTGCACTACAAGTCCCAGCCTAGCAGCCTGCAGCAGGGCAAATGAGAAATACCTACAGGGAAGCCTAGTAAAATACCACCAAAATGATATGGAGGGATATAAAAACATTCTGTGCAGAAAGAAAAACAATCTGACACAGGAACAGGAAATTCCTGGATCATATCTAGTCACCCTAGCTTCTCTCTGCTGTCCAGCGATCGTGGACTCCAAGAAAATAGCCACCTATGCATTCCTATGGGGGAACTACCAAAACATGGCCGCCCATGCAAATCAATGGGAAAATGTTTACATTGTTGCAGAGCGAAACTACAGCAAAATGGCGGCCCCAATGGGGCGCCATGTGGTCTCCAGGACCCCCCAGGGGGGTTAGACAGTGGCATCTGGGGGGTCCTCAGGAGGGGCCCCCACCAGGATAACCCCCCCGCCCGCAAAACCGCCGCAGCGGCCGCAATACGTCATCCCCCCTGAGGTAGGAACCGGCTTGTGGGGGGGGGAGCCTAAGGGGGGCCAGGGGAATTGAGAGATACCAGAGGGTCCGACTTTCTCAGAAAGGGGCCCACGTCCACCCAGAGACCACCAGAGAAATGGGGGGACACTTACAATACCAACGGCATCAGGTGCGCACCACCCTGAACAGACTACCTCTCCACCCGGGTGGGGGTGCTGACAGCCAGGGGGTACGCTTGGACTCAGGGCGACCCAGGTTGTATGCATCCCGGACAGGTGTTTCACTTGGAGGTCAGCCCCCGTCCATCGGGGCTCTGTCATGGCGAGGCTTAGTGCTC